>NC_036838.1:38354936-38363190 GCF_002910315.2 Salvelinus sp. IW2-2015
TCTGTATTTTATTTTTCAAAAGGTAACTCAACTTGAGGACGGAATCTATAAACAAAAATCCAGAAAATCACATTGTATGATTTTTAAGTAATTATTTGCATTTTATTGCATGACATAAGTATTTGATCACCATCAGCACAATAGCAGTAGAATTCCGGCTCTCTCACAGACCTGTTAGTTTTTCTTTAAGAAGCCTCTGTTCTCACACTCATTACCTGTATTAACTGCACCTGTTTGAACTTGTTACCTGTATAAAAGACTGTCCACACACTCAATAAACAGATTCCAAGCCTCCACATGGCCAGACCAGCAGAGCTAGTGTGTAGGGCATCCAGGGATAAAATTGTAGATGACCTGCACAAGGCTGGGATGGGCTAGCAGGACAATAGGCAAAGCAGCTTGGTGAGAAGGACATACAACTGTTGGCGCAATTAATTACGAAAACTGGGAAGAAGTTTCAAGATGATCGGTCATCACCCCTCAGTCTGGGGCTCCATGGCAAGATTTCACCTGCGGTGGGCATCAATGATCATAGAGGAAAGAAGAAGGATAGCCCAGATACACAACGGCAGGACTGGTCAATGACCTGAAGGAGCTGGGACCACAGTCTCAAAGAAAACCATTAGTAACACACTACGCGTCATGGATTTAAATCCTGCAGCGCACGCAAGGTCCCCCTGCTTAAGCCAGTGCATGTTCCCATTGGCCTTGTGTCTGAAAGTTAGCTTTTTTACATGGCACATATTGCACTTTTACTTTCTTCTCCAACACTCTGTTTTTGCATTATTTAAACCAAATTGAACATGTTTCATTATTTATTCGAGGCTAAATTGATTTTATTGATGTATTATATTAAGTTAAAATAAAAGTGTTCATTCAGTATTGTTGTAATTGTCATTATTACAAATAAATAAATAAAAATATAAAATCGTCCGATTAATCGGTATCGACTTTTTTTGGTCCTCCAATAATCGGTATCGGCATTGAAAAATCCTAATCGGTCGACATCTAGTATGTTGTGTAGTAAGTTGTTAGAAGCCCATGTGCCTCACCTTAATAATTTGGTCCCTTTCCCCCTCATAACTTAGCCTACTGTTGGTGGTGCATCGCCTATATCCTGTTTTAGAAAAATGTAAGCATTGAATATTGTAAGAGCTTTCATTGTCTGTTTATATGTCCCCTTTATTTATCCTATGGTTCTGACTTGGTGTACAGGGAGAATACCGTAAGAACGGCCCATGTTCTGAATTCTGTAGCTGTACATTTCAAACGTGCTGAACAAAAAGTTATACTGACTACATCCGTCCTTGCTCAATCATTAATGTCTTAATCGAAATTACGGAATCCCTCTAATCTGCTCATTATTCCCGTATACCATTGTTTGTACAGCTCAATTGTCAGTAGAAACAACATTTGTTTAAGCAAAAAGGAAGTAAATGAGGCTTAATACACTAAGACAAGGCTCCGCTGATAGCCAGATGTAGCAGTGGTAAGGATTCACTCCATGGTGTTGAAAAGAAAGCTCTGCTGTAGGGGCAGATTTATGTAGGCCCCAACGTTTGTGGGCACCGTTTGTCACCGTTATAGTGCAATTAATGTATTGTTTAGTGTTGTGTGTAGTGGCTTTGCTGGCATGCATCTAAAAAACGTGTTTTCCCCACCAAGATGTACATGCCAAAATCACCACTGGTTATGGGGGTTGGTGACAGACATAGACCGTAAATTACTGCACCAAGTGTACACCTGCAATAGTACTATAAATGCATTGAGAATAAATGGTTGGATTACAGAAGCTACTAACGAGGTCAGTAATATAATTGAATTACGTTATGTTTAGATGGGACATCCTGAATGGGACATGATGTGAAGATAAGAAAAGTAGCAAAATAAACACATACGTACATAGCTAATGTGTCTTACCTTTTTGACAGGTTTGTGAGCAGGGACCGCACTAAACGCAGCGGACGACACTGACAGTTCACCCATGACAATTTCGCTGTTCTTGCTCACTGTCATGGCTGAGTATTTTTCCGCCACGTTCTCGCTCTCCTTTACTTCTTTGCTGGCTTGTTTCAGCTCCAACTTTCCGTCCCCTAAAGTGTCCGACATTGCGATAAATAATGAAAACGTGCAACAAATTAGTTAGAACGTGGTAGTAGCTAGTTAGCTACAGAATTAGTGTTGCTGCCAACTGTTCGTTATTTTGAGGAAGAGGGAATTATTTGTGCAGCTGAAGAAACCATTTGGTATATCAGTTGGTCATTTTATCTTTACAAACTAGTGTAGCAATTGCTGTCATAAAACGGCTGGTTGCTTGCGCAGTTCCTTCGCGTGCACCAAGCTGTAGACTTTTTGCATAGCCGTCACCTGAAAATGTGCGCTATGGGGGGTGATATGAGCCAAAATTAAGCCTAGGCAACCGTACCACGTGTGACTGTAGCCTACCATTGAACGTCTAACTGGCATGACATGAGACCAACGCCTTACTAACGTCTGCGTGACGCATGCGTGTTAATAAACCTAGGCAACAGTACCACCCTGTGGCTAACCTCTGCGTGACGCCTGCATGTTATTGAAAGTCATAAGGTGCATAGTTTATATTTATATTGATTATATCTCAACCATAAATGTTAGTTATGTACTGATTTTCCTGTGCAAGCCGACATTCCGATGTAGCCACCTTGAACTATAGTGTAGCCTACGGCTTGTGTATTTCCTGTTATCGCTAATGGCCTAGAAAATATTATGTCCAATCTATAGGTAATCTGTCTTTCCCTCAACTCCTCATGGGATGGTATCTTATCTTATCTCGCTGTATACATATCTAAATGTTGTTAGCCAATCACAGACGGTGTTGTTACCAGTTCCCAGTATCAGACAACCAATAAGAGTTGTGTCAGTGGCTTTCAGTCGAATAGAGAAGTTCATAGGCTTTCCCAGAGGGTCCGTGCTATTCGGGTACCTTGGGATGTCTCTTCCGCAATCAACAAAAAATGTAAAATGGTTCATTTTAGTGTTAGTTACGGGTTATAGTTTAGGGTTCAGGGTAAGGACCTCCCAAGGAATCTGGATAGCAGTGGCCGTTCATAAAGTGAGAGACTGGCACGGTATTTGAGAGCTCGGCGGGCGACATTCATTTGTTAGTTTTTTTACAAGCGGCAGACGCAATTTTCGAGAGTGTCTGCCCCAGATAGTTTCCTTAGAGACGATGGGAAGAATTACCAAGATGTCTTTGATCCGATTGAGGAGTAAGTAGGCTATATTTAAGTTGTGATATCACTAGGAAATATTTAGGCCTACTGTGTTGATATAGCAAATTTGGTTTATTTGAAAATAATACATTTTTGTTGTTAACGAGTTGAAGGCACATAGGCAATATGATTTACTGTGTCAAGTAGGCTGTGTACAATAATAACATAATTTTATGTGTTAGTATTATTTATTTCATGGATGAATTCAATTGTACATGAAAATATACACACGTATTGCTTTAGGATATACATATTTTACATTGTAATACATTACCTCGACATGCCATTGTGTGCAATTTTTCCACTGTCACTAGGCCTACACATTCACACTCGAGCTGAATTGAATGGGGGATGCATAAGTACTTTTCAATGAAGAAGGGAAACGAGGTACAACATACAACTTCGATCGAAGACCTTAAATCATGCCTGACAAGACCAACGAAATCATAACGGTATCCTAATATAGTCTGGATACAGGGGTAGCCTATTCTACAATAATGTAACTGTATGTGCTAGTATTATTTATCTAATGGATAAATTCAATTGTAAATGCGGATGGGTACGCTACTTCATTCAATGATTACGGTATTGTACATGGTAGATACAGGAGTAGCCTATAGTCTACAATAATAATGTAATTGAATGTTTGAATGTGCTATAGTATAATTTATTTAATTGATTCATGAAATTGTAAATGGAGATGGGTAGGCTACTTCATTCAGTGAAAACTGAATGTCTCAAGAAGTGATGAGCCAGAGAAAGAGAAATCAATCAGTGTCACTGCAGCTGTTCTACCCACCACCCACACTGCTCTCCCTCCACAAGCAACCAAATCCTCTTCTCCTGTTCAACTAATTTGGTGCCACACGAAAAGGACTGTACATACATGCCCCTGTGCCCATGTCATTGTAACATGATCCTTCCAAGGCTTCAACTGGACGGCTAAAACGTGAGAAATGTAAACAAGATGCTACAGTTGTGTGTGTGTGTGTGTGTGTGTGTGTGTGTGTGTGTGTGTGTGTGTGTGTGTGTGTGTGTGTGTGTGTGTGTGTGTGTGTGTGGAGATCCAAGAAAAGACGTGAGAAGATGGCAAGGGAGATCGTGATGAGAGTGGGAGCATACAGTATGAAAATAAAGACCCATTGGGATCTAAAATCATTGTGTCTCATTTTTGTCCGTTTGAGGATACTACAGTCACCCATAGTGGAGGTTCTTGGAACACTGCTATTTAAGTCTGAGCAGAGGTTGACGAAAACCTTTTAAAGGTGGTGGTACTATGTTGCGCGTTATCTTGAATACCGGGCAGATGATTGAGTACAGACTGAAATGGTGTAAACTTACAGGCTAAACTTGAGAAAGGGGTTCCAACAGAGTTATTTTGCTGTCACCAAAGGAGAACCAGTTTTGGTTCCAAGTAGAACCCTCTGTGGAATGGAGCCCAAAAGGGTTCTACCTAGGCACAGAAGGGTTTCTACCTGGAACCAAAAAGGGTTCTCCTATTAGGACAGTGGAAGAATCCTTTTAGGTTGTAGATAGCACCTTTTTTTCTGAGTGTAGGCCTATATTCCATTGGTGGTTGCATGGTTTTCTGTCAAAAGAAATGTAACAGGCCCTGTGTGTCTCAAGAGGATCTAGCAAGATTGCGAATCATTGTATCACTGACTCAGTATGACTATAATGAACATGTTTAACTTGCACCGTTATGCAATTATTAAGAGACTAGATACAAATAGCTAATCCTGGCGACCAATGTTCCAGCATTAATTCATTGAGGCAAGCAGATCAGAGATGTCAAGGTGGCATCCAAGAATATGCTACAGTATGAGGATAGTGTAAATAACAACTACCAATAGACCTTCTAAATTAGAAGCATTTAGGCAGTCAAATAATTACTCTGTAAAACGAGGAATGCAGCTACTCTATTTAACTAATATTTTAACTAATAATGAAAGAATTGACACAAACAATTACAGTGTACATTATACATTACAGAATAACACAGAGTAATTGACTATCACCAATAGGATAAAACAACGTGGTAACACATTTCTTCAGTTCAGAATAGTTTCTAAGAGAAAACACGATGTGTGTCTGATACACATACAGTTGAAGTCGGAAGTTTACATACACCTTAGCCAAATGCATTTTCACAATTCCGGACATTTAATCTTAGTAAAAATTCCCAGTCTTAGGTCAGTTAGGATCACCACTTTATTTTAAGAATGTGAAATGTCAGAATAATAGTAGAGAGAATGATTTATTTCAGCTGGGTCAGAAGTTTACATACACTCAATTATTATTTGGTAGCATTGCCATTAAATTGTTTAATTTGGGTCAAACATTTCGGGTAGCCTTCCACAAGCTTCCCACAATAAGTTGGGTGAATTTTGGCCCATTGCTCCTGACAGAGCTGGTGTAACTGAGTCAGGTTTGTAGGCTTTCTTCCTCACACATGCTTTTTCAGGTCTGCCCACAAATTTTCTATAGGATTGAGGTCAGGGCTTTGTGATGGCCACTCCAATACCTTGACTTTGTTGTCCTTAAGCCATTTTGCCACAACTTTGGAAGTATGCTTAGGGTCATTGTCCATTTGGAAGACCCATTTGCAATCAGGCTTTAACTTCCTGACTGATGTTGCTTCAATATATCCACATAATTTTCCTGCCTCATGATGCCCTCTATTTTGTGAAGTGCACTATTCCCTCTTGCAGCAAAGCACCCCCACAACATGATGATGCCACCCCCGTGCTTCACGGTTGGGATGGTGTTCTTCGGCTTGCAAGCCTCCCCCTTTTTCCTCCAAACATAATGATGGTCATTATGGCCAAACAGTTCTATTTTTGTTTCATCAGACCAGAGGACATTTCTCAAAAAAGTACAATCTTTGTCCCCATGTGCAGTTGCAATCCGTAGTCTGGCTTTTTTATGGCGATTTTGGAGCAGTGGCTTCTTCCTTGCTGAGCAGCCTTTCAGGTTATGTCGATATAGAACTTGTTTTACTGTGGATATAGATGCTTTTGTGCATGTTTCCTCCAGCACCTTCATAAGGTCCTTTGCTGTTGTTCTGGGATTGATTTGCACTTTTCGCACCAAAGTACGTTCATTTCTAGGAGACAGAACGCGTCTCCTTCCTGAGCGGTATGACGACTGCGTGGTCCCATGGTGTTTATACGTTCATACTATTGTTTGTACAGATGAACGTGGTACCTTCAGGCATTTGGAAATTGCTCCCAAGGATGAACCAGACTTGTGGAGGTCTACAATTTATTTTCTGAGGGCTGATTTCTTTAATTTCCCATGATGTCAAGCAAAGAGGCACTGAGTTTGAAGATAGGCCTTAAAATACATCCACAGGTACACCTCCAATTGACTCAAATGATGTCAATTAGCCTATCCAGAAGATTCTAAAGCCATGACATCATTTTCTGGAATTTTCAAACTGTTTAAATGCACAGTCAACTTAATGTATGTAAACTCTAGCCACTGGAATTGTGATAGTCAATTAAAAGTGAAATAATCTGTCTGTGAACAATTGTTGAAAAATTACTTGTGTCATGCACAAGTAGATGTCCTAACCGACTTGCCAAAACTATAGTTTGTTAACAAGAAATTTGTGGAGTGGTTGAATAACGAGTTTTAATGACTCCAACCTAAGTGTATGTAAACTTCCGACTTCAAACTGTAGGAGCTTGTAACAAGTTCTCAAAGTATAAACAACCTTTAACCAAATGCAAGCAGAAACTCACGTCTAACCTGAATTAACATTTCTTTGCACTTTGCTAGTTAAAAATAAAAGACAGGAAAAAGCCAGATTCAAATCTAATTAACTCAATGTAAAATGATAGGAGCGCATCCTTGTGTCGCTCTCTCTTTGAACTATCCGATGCACGACGAAACAAAATAACACTCCCTGTAACAATAAATCCATAGCCACTTACAGTACAATAAAATACACTGCTCAAAAAAATAAAGGAACACTTAAACAACACAATGTAACTCCAAGTCAATCACACTTCTGTGAAATCAAACTGTCCACTTTAGGAAGCAACAAGCTATTGACAATACATTTCACATGCTGTTGTCCAAATGGATAGACAACAGGTGGAAATTATAGGCAATTAGCAAGACACCCCCAATAAAGGAGTGTTCTGCAGGTGTGACCACAGACCACTTCTCAGTTCCTATGCTTCCTGGCTGATGTTTGGTCACTTTTGAATGCTGGCGGTGCTTTCACTCTAGTGGTAGCATGAGACGGAGTCTACAACCCACACAAGTGGCTCACGGTAGTGCAGCTCATCCAGGATGGCACATCAATGCGAGCTGTGCAAGAAAGGTTTGCTGTGTCTGTCAGCGTAGTGTCCAGAGCATGGAGGAGGCGCTACCCAGGAGACAGGCCAGTACATCAGAGACGTGGAGTGAGGCCCGTAGGAGGCAACAACCGCCAGCAGCAGGACCGCTACCTCTCGCCTTTTGTGCACAGGAGGAGCAGGAGGAGCACTGCCAGAGCCCTGCAAAATGATCCTCACAGCAGCCACAAAATGTTGCATGTGTCTGCTCAAACAGTCAAGAACAGACTCCATAAATGGTGGTATGAGGGCCCGACGTCCACAGGTGGGGGTTTCGTGCTTACAGCCCAACACCCGTGCAGGAACATTTCGGCATTTCGCCAGAGAACACCCAAGATTCGGCAAATTTGCCAACTGGCGCCCTGGCTCTTCACAGATGCAAAGCAGTCTTCATCACGTCGATGACGCACATTTTGTGACAGAACTGTGTAACCACGAGTCCTGAGAGGACAGCCGTGATGCCTTCTGAAGAGAGCTTCGATCTGCACAAACGTGCCTGGCCAAAAAGACGATGATCCCCAGCAATGACCGGTTGGGCTGGTGGTCAGTCATAGGTGTGGCCTAAGGTCATTTCTTGGGGGCCGCAAGCCCTCGCATGTGCTGCCAGAGGTAGACCTGACTGCCAATTTAGGTACACCGAGATGAATCTCAAGACAC
>NC_036838.1:38363430-38452447 GCF_002910315.2 Salvelinus sp. IW2-2015
CACACTACTGAAGCCTCATTTTGACTGTTTTAAGGACATTACATCAAATTGGATCAGCCTGTAGTGTGGTTTTCCACTTTAATTTTGAGTGTGACTCCAAATCCAGACCTCCATGGGTTGATAAATTTGATTTCCAATGATAATTTTTGTGTGATTTTGTTGTCAGCACGTTCAACTATGTAAAGAAAAAAGTATTTAATAAGAATATTTCATTCATTCAGATCTAGGATGTGTTATTTTAGTGTTCCCTTTATTTTTTTGAGCAGGGTATATAAAAATGAATAGATATTTGTGAACTCTTTAAAAATTCAAAGATGACAATTTAATTCACACAGTAACATTAATTTAGTTGATTCACGTTTTCATCTGTCTTCACACCTCTCCTGGCGTCAGTGACCCCAGGAATTCCATGGAACACCAGCCAGTCAGGAGTATAGTATCAAAGAAGAAGACCCCGTATGTAGTCTAACATAAACATTAGAAGAAGACGAAGACAACAAGTGTTTATTTTTCTTTACCACATATTTGTCTTTGTATTACAAAAATTGTTAAAAAGGAATAAATAATTCAAGCTGTTTTTGCTAGTTACTGTAACATTACTTATTTACTTACATCAGCCTGCCTAGTCAGCTAGCTAGCTAGCCAGACAGTTTTGTTTAGCTAACGTTAGCAAACTAGCTAACTGTTTTTGTAGTTTTTTCCCATCTAGGTAGTTGGTCATCTAGAATTAGCTAGTTATACATTTAGTTATATGTCAGTCATATTGAGGTATCTAGCTATATGTTAACCCTGATCAATCAAATGGATAGGTGTAAGCAATTATGGTCATTCCAACTGCCCTCAACTAAGTCCTTTGCTAGACAGACACACAGACAGAGAGGATGTACTACAGCTGTCCACAAGGATGTGGACAGCTGGGCATGTGAAATAACCTTTTGTTTCTCGATCACATTCTATTATATCTCAAATTATTATGATTTCAATGAATGTCATATCAGAGAGAACACAATGTTTCAATTTGTCACCTTAAAGGTCAGTACCTGTCTAGCCTGACAGAAGTTTAAGAGGGTGAAGACTGTGGCGTAGGAGTTGAAGTCCATCAGTTGTTTCACCATGGCACATGAATGGTAAGTGTCACAGTTCTAATTTTGCCCTGAAAAATTGTTTTGTAATGGTTGCTTTATTTGACCACAGCAGAGTTCAATATTATAGATTGTGTGTAAATTATCCTTACAAATATAAAAATCTGCATACTGAATGACACAGATACGGGTAAGAATTAAGTAATCTTTTCTCTAACACTTTATATATTAGGGGTGGACCTCATTGGACCCTTCACGAAATCCAGGAATGGCAACAGCTGGTGTCTGAAGGCGACCGATCACTTTACCAAGTGGGTGGAGACAATACCCATTATGGTCTGTAAAGGACAAGAACGTGCTTAACTCTAAATTCCCTTCTGTAAACCATTTAAAAAGGGTGCTTGGAACCAAAAATGTATTTTCTTTTGTATGATACCCATTAAGGACAATACTGGCAAGGACACCTCTAAGGCGATGATGGATGATGATGGATCTTCAACACCCACAGTTCTCCTGAGGTCATCTTTAGTGACCGAGGTCGTGAACTCTGGAACAAGTTACAGATGTTATCGGTTATGTTCTGTCACCAATGGTTTGTTTTAGTTTTTTTTAGAATTTGTTTTTGTTTTTCCATGGTTCATAATCAGAAATTTCTCAATATCGTCCATTGTCAATAGATATCCCTTTCCTACTCCCTCCTCCAGGTTTGGAAGAACGGACCAACCACACCCTCAAGACTGCCACGGGAAAGTCCCTTGACGGGTTCCAGGAATGGTGGGAGGACAACCTGAAGGTCATTCTCTTTGCACACAACAGCAGCATCCAGGCCTCCAGAGTACTCACCCTGTCGCCTGCTGTATGGACGGGAGCTGCAGCTATCGACTGAGGTAAACAATGCAATTGTATATACAATCATTGGATCAAATTTGTGATTGATTTAGTGTTGTTTGTCTATTGCTATTTACACCCTTCTTTTCAATTTCTGCCTAAAATGACATACCCAAATCAGGATCCGAAGCAATGATATGCATATTCTTGATACTATTTGAAAGGAAACACTTTGAAGTTTGTGGAAATGTGAAATTAATGTAGGAGAACATAACACAATAGATCTGGTAAAAGATAAAACAAAACAAAAAAACACAAGTTTTCTATTTTTATTTTTGTTGCATCATCTTTGACATGAAAAATAAGCCATACATTCAGATAGGAATGGAGGTCATTTAGATGTTGTCCACAAGAGGTCAACAGTGTATGTGCAAAGTTTCAGACTGATATCTTCAAGAATGAGCGAGCTACATATCATTTAGTATGAAGTCACCCAGGTGTACCTCACGAGTTTCCCCAAATGTACCCAAGTGGCCTCCAAGTGGCCGAATTGGTAGATTTATACATTTTCAAGTAAATAACTATAGAGAACATACACAAATGCTATGGTAATAAAAATACAAGTTGACACACTCCCAGGAATGTCATACATGATGGATCATTAGCTTCCCTACATAAGACACTAACCTTCACGCATCTAGATGGCCGGACGGGGTGAGTGTGGAGCCAGAGACAGCAGCAGTGGTCTGACTTAATGAACCAGTTTCTACTGGAGGACTTGAATTTGGTCTCTTTGCTGTTGGCTCCCAGAGGTCATCTGAGTCAGTCTCTAGCACTACAGAAGATTWAAAAAATTCAGTTAGATATCAAGTTTACTATGACTTATATTATTGAACCTTTATTTTAGCAGGGGGTGAACCCTGCACCAATACATCAAATAAACAACACATATCTATAAACATATATATTATATAGAGTTTGTGGAACACATTGACTCTAATGAAATGTGTTAACTAATAGGTAATAGGGCACATACCTACAATGTATATATACAGACCGACAAAATTAGCAGAATACCCAGGCTATTATTCCTCCTACACCAAACTTTACAGTTGGCACTATGCATTCGGGCAGCTAGCGTTCTCCTTTCATCCGCCAAACCCAGATTCGTCTGTCGGACTGCCAGATGGTGAAGTGAAACCCAGATTCATCACTCCAAAGAACACGTTTCCACTGCTCCAGAGTCCAATGGCGGCGAGTTTTACACCACTCCAGATGATGCTTGGCATGGCGCATGGTGATCTTAGGCTTGTGTGTGGCTGCTTGGCCACTGACACCCATTTCATGAAGCTCCTGACAAGCAGTTCTTGTGCTAATGTTGCTTCCAGAGGCAGTTTGAAACTCAGTAGTGAGTGTTGCAACCGAGGACAGGCGATCCCGTTCTGTGAGCTTGTGTGGCCTACTACTTCGCGGCTTAGCTGTTGTTGTTCCTAGATGTTTCAACTTCACAATAACAGCACTTACAGTTGACCGTTGACCCACTTACAGTTGACCCAGAATTTCGAAAGGTGGCATCCTATGACGGTGTCACGTTGAAAGTCACTGAGCTCTTCAGTAAGGCCATTCTACTGCCAACGTTTGTCTATGGAGATTGCATTGCTGTGTGCTCGATTTTATACACCTGTCATCAACGGGTGTGGCTGAAATAGCCAAATCCACTAATTGGAAGTGGTGTCCACATACTTTGTATATATAGTGTAGGTGTTACAGACACACACACACACACACACACACACACACACACACACACACACACACACACACACATACATACATAGCTACTATGGCCAAAGACCTGGCACTTTAACCAAACCATGAATAAAAATACAACCTAGCCCAAACACATGGAATTAACATTCTTACGTAGGTACATTTTTCTTAACCCCCTTCCAATATGCAAACACACCGCACACGTACGTATTAGGAACACCTTCCTAATATTGACCAGCACCCCCTTTTGCCCTCAGAACAGACGCAATTCGTCAGGGCATGGACTCTACAAGGTGCTGGCCCATGTTTTTTATTTATTTATTTATTTCACCTTTATGTAACCAGCTAGGCCAGTTGTGTCACAGCCGTGAAAAGAAGAGGACCAAGGTGCAGAGTTGTGAGCGTACATTTTCTTTTATTGAATAAAAATGACGCCGAACAAAACAATAAACACTACAAAAACAAACCGTGAAGCTAAAGGCTAAGTGCCCTAAACAAAAGTCAACTTCCCACAAAGACAGGTGGAAAAAAGGGCAACCTAAGTATGGTTCTCAATCAGAGACAACGATAGACAGCTGTACCTGATTGAGAACCCTACCCGGCCAAAACATAGAAATACAAATCATAGAACATAGAATACCCACCCCAACTCACGCCCTGACCAAACCAAAATAGAGACATAAAAAGGATCTCTAAGGTCAGGGCGTGACAGTACCCCCCCCCCCCCAAAGGTGCGGACTCCGGCCGCAAAACCTAAACCTATAGGGGAGGGTCTGGGTGGGCATCTATCCGCGGTGGCGGCTCAGGTGCGGGACGCAGACCCCGCTCCACCACTGGCTCACCCCACTTTGGTGGCACCTCTGGTGCGGGGATCCTCGTCGCCGACCCCGGACTGGGAACCCTCGTTCAGAGTTACACATGGAATAAACAAACATACAGTCAATAACACAATAGAATCTATATACAGTGTGTGCAAATGTAGTAAGATTAGGGAGGTAAGGCAATAAATGAGCCATAGTGGCGAAATAATTACAATTTAGCAATTAAACACTGGAGTGATAGATCCCAGACCTGCTGTTTTCAACTCTCTAGAGACAGCAGGAGCGGTAGAGATACTCTTAATGATCGGCTATGAAATGCCAACTGACATTTACTCCTGAGGTGCTGACTTGCTGCACCCTCGACAACTACTGTGATTATTATTATTTGACCATGCTGGTCATTTATGAACATTTGAACATCTTGGCCATGTTCTGTTATAATCTCCACCCGGCACAGCCAGAAGAGGACTGGTCACCCCTCATAGCRTGGTTCCTCTCTAGGTTTCTTCCTAGGTTTTGGCCTTTCTAGGGAGTTTTTCCTAGCCACCGTGCTTCTACACCTGCATTGCTTGCTGTTTGGGGTTTTAGGCTGGGCTTCTGTATAGCACTTTGAGATATCAGCTGATGTAAGAAGGGCTATATAAATAAATTTGATTTGATTTGATAGATGTGCAGAAGATGAATGTGCAAGTAGAGATACTGGGGTGCCAAGGATCAAAATATAAATAACAATATGGGAATGAGGTAGTTGGGTGGGCTATTTAAAGATGGGCTATGTACAGGTGCAATGATCGGTAAGCTGCTCTGACAGCTGATGCTTAAAATTAGTGAGGGAGATATAAGACTCCAGCTTCAGTGATTTTTGCAATTCGTTCCAGTCATTGGCAGCAGAGAACTGGAAGGAAAGGRGGCCAAAAGAGGAGTTGGCTTTGGGGATGACCAGTGAAATATACCTGTTGGAGCGCGTGCTACGGGTGGGTGCTGCTATGGTGACCAGTGAGCTGAGATAAGGCGGGGCTTTACCTAGCAAAGACTTATAGATGACCTGGAGCCAGTGGGTTTGGCGACGGAAATGAAGCGAGGGCCAGGCAACGAGATGTTGACTCCAATCTTTTCCACAATTGTGTCAAGTTGCTGGATGTCCTTCGGGTGGTGGACAATTCTTGATACACACTGGAAACGCAGCAGCATTGCAGTTCTTGACACACTCAAACCGGTGCGCCTGGCACCTACTACCATTTCCCTTTTGCCCATTCACCCACTGAATGGCACACAAACACAATCCATGTCTCAATTGTCTCAAGGCTTACCAATTCGGTAACACTTTACTTGACACCCAGTGTCCAAACCGGTCATAACCATGTCATAATATGGTTATAACACTGTCATGACCCCTATATGTACACCTGTTGTGACATATATTGCTATATTTTATGGCTGGTTATGACACCTACATAAGAGTGTCAAAACCCACATTTATTCAAATATATTTTTTCCCTGCCAAGAAATTTTCCTAAGTCTTTTGTTGTTGTTGTAATGAATTCTTTGCAGTGATGTTTTTTCCATCATATTTAAAATACCTTGCAGAAAACACATGTAATGACATTGTCATGAAGCATTATGACCATCCTGTGGCACTTTGCTTGAACTAAGAAAATGCACTTTATGACACTGTCAAGAAGCATGACCATCCTTTGGCACTCTACTTGGACTAAGATAATACACTTTATGACACTGTCAAGTAGCATTATGACCATCAACAATCATATGAGCCAGCATATCATGACATACTCTAATGTCAGTCAAATCAGTCAAAAAGGGTTGTAATATGGTCGTTCATCCATAACGTCGGGTACATATGTAACCGATGTAAATGGCAGCTAGTTAGCGTGGTGCGCGGCTAGCACCTTTCAGTCGGTGACGTCACTTGCTCTAGACCTTGAAGAGTGGTTCCCCTGCTCTGTCAAGAGCCGCAGCCTTTGTGGAGCGATGCAGGGTAACGAGCTTCGTGGTGACTGTGTTGGTCGTGTTGCAGAAGTCCCTGGGTTCGACGCCCGGGCGAGGGGACGGACTTAAAGAAAACGTTACAACATTAGTTATACACCCTACTTTACATTTAATGCTCTGTGGGTGACTCTAGGAGTTTTTCCTAGCCACCGTGCTTCTACACCTGCATTGCTTGCTGTTTGGGGTTTTAGGCTGGGTTTCTGTACAGCACTTTGAGATATCAGCTGATGTACGAAGGGCATTATAAAATAAACTTGATTTGATTTATTTGATTTAATTAAATAATTCATCAAAAGGTTCAATTTATTGGGCTAGGTGGTGGGACAAATATAGTGGTCAATTCTCATCTTATTTTATAAAATTATCTACTTGAAAGGGCATATATGTTACCCGTTGGCTCATAATAATCGTGCCAATCCAGATTTAATTGCATTTCAGTATCATGATGACAAAGGCCATGACTTTTTCCCAAATGACGCAGTCAGGAAAAACTTTTTCCTCTTTTTCAATTGTCATTTACATTACATTTTACATTTAAGTCATTTAGCAGACGCTCTTATCCAGAGCGACTTACAAGTTGGTGCATTCACCTTATGATGTCCAGTGGAACAACCACTTTACAATAGTGCATCTAACTCTAAGGGGGGGGGGGGGTTGTCCTCACCTTGTCTTCCCTTGATAGGTAGCCTAGCAGTTAAGAGCATTGGGCCACTAACCGAAAGGTTGCTGGTTTGAATCCCGAGCCGGCAAGGTGGAAGAATTTGCTGTTCTGCCCTTGAGCAAGGCCGTTAACCCCCAAAATCAACTGCTCCCTGGACGCCGATGACGTGGAACTTGATTAAGCCAGCCCCCYCATCTCTCTGATTCAGAAAGGTTGGGTTAAATGCAGAAGACACATTTTGGTTGAATGCATTCAGTTGTGTAACTGACTAGGTATCCCCTTTCCCTTGATTATCCTTTCTCTTGATCTACACTGATTGTAAAAAACTTGCTGACAGGTAAAAATAAAATGGCTCGACATTAGGCAGGCTTTCACCTGGCTGAGTAAACTCACCTCCATATAAATTACATCTTGATGGAGTTGAATTGCGGTGTGTGTCGGCGGAGTGTACCTCCGACTACATTGAGTCGGTATTAGTGATGGGGTAAAATATTGATATAGTTACACATTGCAATATTATTTTGGGCTCCAAGTAGGGCTATTATGGTGACATATTACTTCCATATGACCGTTTAGTCACGACAGTAGGCTTCTCCAAGCTCTGATACTGCTGATGGTCATTAGTAGCCTACCAAACATGCTAACTGCCTGGAACTCAGCACTCTATTGTCCCTCTAATCACTCTGACATCAATGCAAATGTTTTGAAAAATCTAATCAAACACTTCATGACAGTCCATGTGCTCATGTTGCACATCATTTCTATAGGCTATGCAATTATATGAAAAAAACAGTTTTCATGGCCTCTTAAAAAGAGGAAGATCCCATCAGCTTTCTATAGGCTAGGCCTACTCGATTTATTTATCAACTTTCCTAATATTAAGCACATTGCTTTGCTTTAAAACAGGAGTATAGCCTACGTGGCTGGAATGACAATTAACCACTGGAAAAGCGTCCGTGCCCCTGTTCTGAGACAGGTGCATGATAACGGTCCATTCTAAATCAAAACTACTTTCTCACATATATGATTTAATATATCTAAAGACAACATTAAATTAAGAATAGTCTGATGGGTGACAATATTAGCCTATCACTTTTGAATTGATATCTTATAGAATTATTATAATGGCGCCGGAGCAGAAGACAGACGTTTTGCTTTCCCCCAACCGATTGTGTTTTTTTGTTCGTTTATCTGCGTTGTTTCTAACAATTTTTTAAACTCTTTTTGTACATAATGTTGCCGCTACCATCTCTTATGACCAAAAATAACTTCTAGACAACAGGACCGTGACTACTCACCACGGACTAGCAGAATCTTTTTTTCTTCTTTCACGACTCTGACGAGCCCGAGGCGGAGGATATACGGCTCTCTCAGGAACAGGCCCCAACCCCAGTGATCTACGTGAAGAGGAGACGGAGAAAGAGAGGCCGGAAGGCGGGCTGCCTTCTGAGAAGTCGGAGGAGATCGAATAAACTCCCACTCCCCCCAAATTCTGCTAGCAAACATACAATCTTTGGACAATAAAATGYACAGGTTATTGGGAAGATTAAACTACCAACGGGACATTGAAAACTGTAAACTGTAACATCTTATGCTTCACGGAGTTGTGGCTGAATGACGACAATATCAACATACAGCTGGCTGGTTATACGATGTACCGGCAGGATAGAACAGCGGCGTCTGGTAAGACAAGGGGCGGCGGTCTATATATTTTTGTAAACAACAGCTGGTGCACGATATCTAAGCTAGTCTCGAGCTATTGCTCGCCTGAGGTAGAGTTTCTCATAATAAGCTGCAGACCACATTACCTACCGAGAGAGTTTTCATCTATATTCTTTATAGCTGTTTACATAACACCACAGTCAGAGGCTAGCACTAAGCTAGCATTGAATGAGCTGTATTCCGCCATAAGCAAACAAGATACGCTCACCCAGAGGCGGCGCTCCGAGTAGCCGGGGACTTTAATGCAGGGAATCTTAAATCAGTTTTACCAAATTTCTATCAGCATGTTAAATGTGCCACCAGAGGGAATAGAACTCTGACCCACCTAAACTCCACACATAGAGATGCATACAAAGCTCTCCCTCGCCCTCCATTTGGCAAATTTGACCATAATTCCATCATCCTGATTCCTGCTTACAATCAAAAATTAAAGCAGGAAGCACCCGTCACTAGATCAATAAAAAAGTGGTCAGATGAAGCAGATGCTAAGCTACAGGACTGTTTTGCTAGCACAGACTGGAATATGTTCCGGGATTCCTCCAAATGCATCGAGGAGTACACCACATCTGTCATTGGCTTCATCATTAAGGTCATCGATGACAACGTCCCCACAGTGACCCTACGTACATACCCCAACCAGAAGCCATGGATTACAGACAGCATCCGCACTGAGCTAAAGGCTAGAGCTGCCGCTTTCAAGGAGCGGGACTTAACCCGGACGCTTATAAGAAATCCCGCTATGCCCTCCGACGAACCATCAAACAGGCAAAGTGTCAATACAGGACTAAGATTGAGTCGTACTACACTGGCTCTGACGCTCGTCGGATGTGGCAGGGCCTGCAAACCATTACCACCTACAAAGAGAAGCACAGCCGAGAGCTGCCCAGTGACACGAGTCTACCGGACGAGCTAAACTACTTCTATGCTCGCTTCAAGGCAAATAACATTGAAACATGCCTGAGAGCATTAGCTGTACCGGAAGACTGTGTGATCACGCTCTCCGCAGCCAATGTGAGTAAGACCTTTAGACGGGTCAACATTCACAAGGCCGCAGGGCCAGACGGATTACCAGTTATCCTGAGCCTATTTGCAATGTGTTTACACAGCGGGTAATGAAGAAGAAGTATTTTGGTTTTTGCTATGATCAGCTCAGAAAAAATTGACAGATACAAACTTGAAACCATGATCATGTCAATTTCGCCCACCGGATGAAACTCCTGGACAGCAGTTGTGAGTAGCCTGATTGTCCATTCCATATTGTCCATTTTACTTTGATCTGTCCTGTTTTTAGGATATGTTGTTTGTTAACATTTTTTATTTGATTGGGCGCCATTTAGGTTAGGCTATTTGATCGGAGAAAACTGCATGATGTAAAAAGTTTCCYTTTTGTCATACATTTTATCTCCAACCTTTAGGTTACAGAAAAAGCCACATACTCTTCCTACCATATGCTATGTCTGCTACATGATTTATGTAAATTTTTTGGACTGAATTTTGGTGGAGCGCCACAGCGATGTGTCTCTCCAACAGCACCCTGGAGAGGCGCGCTGGGAATGGACAAGATAAATATTTTGCGTCCCTGCCATTGACAAAGTGGGCACTTATCATAGGGCAACATCAGTGCTCACCTAAAAACCCCATATGCCATTGATTGAGAGAAATTGTAATTGTTTTGGGGCAGAATTATGTGAGGTTTTATGTGTTGTTGGAGATGTCTTGGACAGTTTAGCTCAGAAAATGCAGCCCTCGTCAATCTGCCACCTAATGAGCGGGCCGGCCTTAATCTCATCCTCCCAGGCCGTTGTCATGGTGCAGGAGCAGATAGAGTCAGGGTAGTGGGAATATAGGTGGCAGCTGCAGAGAAGGACCTGGGTGTATGAGATTTTACTGCAGAAGAGTAAGTGGGGTGGTGATTTTTATTTTTATGAAATAGAGGTATATAGGTGAAGGGTTAGTTAGTGGTCCAATTTTTTCCTTTTAGCAACAGAAATAATGTAGATAAGCCGTGACTGGCCTCACACTTAAGTACAGTAGGTGGCAGTGTATGCACCTTAAAGTTGGATGCGATCCGCCAACCCAATCCCAAACAGGAAGAAAACGAGACAATGCTGAAACATCAATCCATGGGGGAGTCAGTACCTCCTTTTCATTTGTGCCGAAAATCTAAATGAAAGAAAAGTTATCTTGCAAACTCAGCAGCAGTGGCGACCAGTCAGACCTCTACCTGTTTTAAGCCCTACCTGTTTAGCAAAAAAATTGCCTACTTTGCAAGTTATTTTGGCATATATTTGTGTTACAATGTAATAATGTAAACAATGACAAAAAATCTATACAATCCTTGAGTTAATGAAGCTGCATACAAATATGGCTCTTGAGCTACAAAATGCAGGCTTTCTGTGTAGGAGGGGCAGCCGGCGAAAGACTGGAGCATAGGCTTTGGTAATTTTCTCTAGTTGCGCCATGATTGGCTCAGTGTTCTATCACTCATGGGGACACTATGTCACCACAGAATCTTCAGGGAGAGCTAGGCAATTCAAGTCCCCTTGTGTGCTGCCATAGATTTACACTAGAAGTGCCCGTCCAATAAGGCTCAAGGTCATTGGCCACAGATAAAATTATGTCAAATCACGTTATATCAAAATCTTAGCTAGCTAGCTAGTCAAGCAGTCATCATCATGAATCATGTTGACAATCTACTGGCAAATTCTTTTCAATCCTTGTCATATGAAGAGAAATTATAGATAAAACGTATTGGTGCTAATAATAGGCCATTGGACATAAACATTACACAACCAGTCGGAAATCGCAAATTCAACAATGAGTGGTTTGGAAGGAATCAGTGGCTAACTGCGATGCAAAGCAATCACTATTTTGCTTTCCCTGCCTGCTATTCGGTGGAGAGGGTGTGTGGTCCAAGTCTGGGTTTAAGGATTTAAAATATCTGTCCGAAAGGGTCTGTTTTCCAAGCTTGAAAGGATACACATTCACACACAACACCATGGGCCAGAAAAGGTTGAATACATTGCCCATGCTATCAATACAGCATGACATCTGCCAGGTTCAAAACAACTGGGAAATCTCAGACTTCGGTGAGTTCAAGATATTTGGGAACATGGAGGAAAAAACTAGCTCCAACTGGGAAAATAGGTTTTGAACGGTCATCCAACTTGGATTTCCAAGTCAGGAACTTTGGTATTTTTCTTGTGATTCAACCTCGTTTTTTTTTCAGAGTTCCCTGTTGTCTTGAAAGCACCATAAATCCAGATGATGACTAAATTTGCCCACAAGTACCGCTGCGCCATCTTCCTGTTCAAGTGAGCACAGCACAACAACTGTGAGTCCAGAAATAGGCCTATGTCTTGTATGTCTTGTATACTGCTACATAAATTATGTAATATGCCAGGGATATATGTATACTGTAGCTAAGGAAGTAATAATTAGTGTATGTTGTGTAGTAAGCTGTTAGTATCCCATGTGTCTCACCCTAAGAATTAGTTCCCTCTCCCCCTCAGAACTTAGACTATAGGTCTACTGTTCTGACTTGGTGGTGCACATGTAGACTATAGCCAGATTTAGAGAAATGTCATCATCAAATATTGTATAAGCTTTCATTGTCTGCTTATATGCCCCAGTTATTTATCCTACGTTTCTGACTTGGTGTACAGGGAGGATACTGTAAGAACGGCCCATGTTCTGAATTCTGTCTTTGTCCATTTAAATAATGCTGAACAAATAGGCATATCATCCGTCTGAGCTCGGCTGTGACTGAGAGACCCATATGGCGGTGCACAATTGACCCAGCGTCGTCCGGGTTAGAGGAGGGTTTGGCCGGCCAGGATGTCCTTGTCTCATCGTGCTCAAGCAACTCCTTGTGGCGGGCCGGGCGCCGGCAAGCTGACTGCGGTCGTCAGTTCGACAGTGTGTCCTCCAACACATTGGTGTGGCTGGCCTCCGGGTTAAGCGAGGAGTGTGTCAAGAAGCAGTGCGGATCAGTTTCCATTCCTACAATTTAGTATAGGCAGTCAGCAGATGCAGCTTGCATACTAAAGAGACCAATTGACTAACTGGAATGTGAAAGGGCTGTCACAAACAGACTTGCCTTTTGATCTTTCTAATGCGTAATTGACCTGTGGGTGAAGTTTTTTTTATCTTGAATGTGGCAAAAAGTCCTGCAGGTCACATCCTACTGTACATATTTCTTTATATTCCTTTGGAAGTCAGGTAGGATGATAATTTGGCTGATCGTTAGTGTGTGGGTAAAACCTCCATGGAAGCCAAGCCAGGAAAAACAAGCCAATTTACAACCTATGTGTTGTGATAATTGTGTTGTTTGCTCTATAACCTGTTAGTTCATATGCCTTGACAACGTAATATATAGGCCTAAGGCCGAAATAGTAAGAAGACACAGTGGCAGAATAAATTTAACAACAACTTGGTTTCATCACAAAACCGGAGAGCAACATCTGTCTAGTGGAGTCCACAAAACATATTGCAAAAGTGAATCTTAATCGAACGTAACCTACATGGATAAAAATATAAACCATGGAAGTAAGTGAGACTGTCATTATGCATAATGTACTTTGTAATATTCATGTAATACCAGTGCAGTGGTATATTTTTATATAACCAATTACCGCACCGATGTTAGCATAGCGTTAATTAGCACCCATTTGCACTTGAGCTAGCTAATTAGCAATAGCACCCTTTTGCACGTGAGCTAGTGTCAGGATTCACCTAGCGGTCATGATTTGGGGCTGTACAAATGTTTGATGTATTAGAATAATTGATTATGCTTATGTTATATTAATAGAAGGGGAGGGGTTATAAGACATTTATAGGGTCTTAGACTATAGATTAACAATATATATATATATTCATTATATAGTTTTAGAATTGTTCCACGGTTGTTTTCTTTCTCTCTCTGTCTCTGTCTCTGTCTCTCTGTGTGTGTGTGTGTGTGTGTGTGTGTGTTTGTGTGTGTGTGTGTGGTGTGTGTGTGTGTGTGTGTGTGTGTGTGTGTGTGTGTGTGTGGTGTGTGTGTGTGTGTGTGTGTGTGTGTGTGTGTGTGTGTGTGTGTGTGTGTGTGTGTGTGTGTGTGTGTGTGTGTGTGTGTGTGTGTGTGTGTGTGTTGTGTGAGCTGACACAGAACTCTGCAGGGGAGTGTGGGAGATAAGAGACTAGTTAGACATTCCACAGTAAATCAGCTTTGGGGAGTGGACGTTACTGCTAAGTTTAAGATACCACTAAAAGCCATTGTTTATATAGGGTTTTGGTCTCAGGAGTAAAAAGGTAATGACGTAGTCAGTGACATCACTAAGGCGGGAATTCGGTTTAATAAAACAACTTGAGACCTTTTGTTTGATGCAGAACTTACTCAGAAACATGCGTGCTATGTTCCTGTTTGTCAACTTCTGTCTGCAATTGCATTAATAAAGGTTTTTGAAGATTTAATTAAAGATATTGTCATAATTCTAATTTCACCAATGAGCCAATAATGATTGACAAAGAAGGACGTAAGGAACGAAACCTAACACTAGCTAATTGCTTACAATGAGGGAATCTTATTTGGACAAATTTGCCTACTTGTGCAGTAAGCCTAGGTTTACATGTACAGTTATGTAATCGATTTGATCGTTTATTTTCTGTGTTTCTTCAATGTAAGCCTTGTTGTGTTTGGCTGGCTCTAAATGTGTATCGTTGATGTCGACTGCCATTCCCTAAGTTAACTTACATATAGCGAGTCTACACAGCCTGCACATAGTATATACAATAATGAAATGAAATGGCCTATTGCTTATTTTATGCCTTTCTAATTATCATGCCTTTTATGTCTATGCTTATTTTCTTTGATGTATAGAAACACGTTAGTGTGTTATTGGAGGGCGAGAGTCCAAAAATAAAAAATGCAGCAGCAGTCAACTTCATCACTGTCCCTTCTGCACATATAAGGCTGAACAATATATGGTCAACAACCACATCAAAGGTCCTGCTTCAGTGAGGCAGAGGTACTATTTCTTTCTTTGTTTATTGAATATATTTAACATTCACGTTTTTTGATT
Organism: Salvelinus sp. IW2-2015; assembly: GCF_002910315.2. Classification (NCBI taxonomy): domain Eukaryota; kingdom Metazoa; phylum Chordata; class Actinopteri; order Salmoniformes; family Salmonidae; genus Salvelinus; species Salvelinus sp. IW2-2015. The sequence goes on from NC_036838.1 coordinate 38,378,381, forward strand.
TGCCCTATTTTCTTCAGTTACATCAGTGTATTTAATTTTATTTTAGAACTTGTTACTTTACTGTTATTCCTCTCTTTCAGAGTTCACAATCAGAAAGTGTGGCTTCAGTTGTAGAAATACGACACACTTTCATTGTTGCTATTGCACAGCAACAATAATCAACAGAGCACAGTTTCGGAAGCACCTGACATACCATCAGCATCCAGTGACCCCTCAAGAGCACCCAGAGGCCCTTAAATTCTCATCACTAGTGGATATAAGGTTTTTTGTGATCCCCATCCGATTGTGTGATTTTCTTTTTCAAAGGAAAACATGCAGCAAATTAGGCAATGGTGGTGCCTAGTTTTCCTGCAGAACTTTCCCATACCGTAAGTCTTGAACATTATAAAAACTTTTCATTTGCATTCTTAAAATCAGTTGTTTCACTGTAGCTAGACTGACCTGAATATATTTTCATATTGAATGTATGTAATGTATGTCATTCACTCACTAAGGTGTGAAGAAGAGGTTGAAAGATGGAAAAAGGCTTAAGGAAAAAGGCTTAAGGAAAAACACACTATAGGTAGGTGTCATATGATGAGTGGTATAGTCTTAAACCAATGTTTAAAGACTTAAATCCCCCTTCTAATGATGAGTGGTGTAGTCTTAAACCAGTGTTTAAAGACTTAACCCCCCCCCCCCCAATATATTTCAGGATGTAGAAGACGTCCCCCCTAAGAAGTCACAGCATGTCACATCAGCATCCAGCTCTGCAGGAACAGGTACTGTCTAGGCTATTAGCTAAAGTAAGGTGCACTCTTTTACACACATCCCTAGAGGTTCCCTTACATTACTTAATGACCACAATCTGTTTTCATTCTAGACGATACTGAAAACAAAWTGCARGGCGAACTGGGAGCTGTGAACTGGGTATGTAGTCTACTGTGTGTAAAGCTGAAGGCTTAATGCATGGCAAGATATAATAGTTGTGATGACTTGTTGAGTAATTATAGATATCACTGAAAAACCCTTTAGTAATAGTGACTTTTGTTTGCATGGTGGTATTGTGAAAGTGGGGTGTAATTTGACTTGATCACCCAATGAGGCACTACTCTTAATATTTATTCTTCCTTTTTCTTCAAGGAAGCAGATGTTCTTCTCAGGGACAGCCTAGAGGCAGCAAGGTGGTGCGAACGCCAAACATTTAAAGGCACCGTTTCCCTCCCAAGTGTAATTGGGATGGACGGGGAAGACCGTATTACAACTCTTAAAGAACTACGGTTGTATGATGGCCTGGATGAAGAGGAAAATATTCTCCTCAAGGAACCATTCATGTTCTCGTTCCAGTTAGAGATTATGAGATGTTCTATGTGGAGGCAGTTGACAACAAGAAAATGTTGAGCAGGAGTGAAGCCATTTGAAGAGTGGTCAAACCTTGTTTTTGTCTGCTGTGTTAATTGTTTCAATTATTAATTGTGTTATGTTGTTTAGTACAGATGGTGTAGAAGTCACCCGAGTCTCTGATCTCTTTACTGGAGCTGGTATAACTTAATGTACAGAGCACATTCAGCTTGTCAGTATGTCTATATGGTATAGTCTGTCTCCATTCTCATGAGGAAAATAAAAAGCATTATAAATCAGGATAGGTAGTAACTGTATATATGCTCAATTAAATAATATAATTACAAAGTTATAACATTTATCAACACAATTTTAACAGTACATGACATACATAACAAGTCTGTTGTTCACTGCAACAATATCAGTATCTTGTCTCAAATATAGCATGAAGCAGAAAGTGTTACAACATGTGCTGGTACCACTTTATATAATATTTCTTACAATCTTCAAAAATGAAATACGTTTTGTATTCAACGTGTGCCTTGCACAAACGTGTGTGTTTGTATTCAGTGTGTGACTGTCAAACCTCAGATGGACAAAAAAACAGTGGGCAGGGTCAAATGTGGGTAGAGTCAAATGTTTAACTCCACCCACATTGAGCCCGCCCCCGAACTACACACTGCAACAACAACAAAAATGGTGAGCGAGGTCAAACATTTGACTCTGCCCACATTGAGCCCCGCCCCGAACTGCACACTGCAGTCAGGGGTACTTGAGAGAATTTGACCCTTTATTCATTGCAGTGTTTTAAATGCCAAAGAATGGGACATGTAGCTGCTCAGTGTAAAGGAAAGAAAAGATGTGCCAAGTGTGGAGGGGCACATTATTATGGTGAATGTGGAAGCAATGTGAAGGTTAAATGCTGTATTTGTGGGTGAGAACACAGTGCAGCATTTTGGTGGATGCCAGGTACAGAGAGAGGTTAGAGAGGCTCAGAGATATAGGATTAGTCATGATGTATCATATGCAGAGGCCGTAAAACAGATTGGTAGAACTAGTGCGGACTGATGGAGCTTACATGGATGTACCTGTAGTAAATGGACCTACTGTCGGGGATGGTGCTTCTGATGGTCCTGGCATGGTTTCGAGGCCTGTTCAGAAATCTTGTGCTCATGAATGTGCGGTGTCAAAGGACACTTTGATAATTAATAAAGTTTCCTTAATAGCTTTTATTGGTAAGGTTATCAATACGACTCGGGTTGTGGAAAGCAGAAATGCCAGGTTGGGGTTATTGTGGCAAAAGAGATACTGGGGGTAACAGATGTTACTGTTGAAATGGTTGTTGACATGCTGAACAATCCTAAGGGTGGAGTGTTTCAGCATGATATAGAGCAAGTTTAATGGGGAGGGGGAGGGTGTGATAGAAGTTAGGGATTTATTTGGTTTTGAATTTTATTTTCATGGTAGTACAGAATCGGGCAGATCATGATTGATAGTACATTCCAACACAGTAGGTGGCGGCATGCACTGAAACGATTGTTTGCGGACCGCGAGGATATGCTAGAAGTAGAACAAGAACATATCCGTCAGTTACGTAAGACGGATAGATGGTACACACGATCCATAAAGATTTCCGGTCTCCATTTTATTGTAGCTTGCAGATACAGACAGGCGGTTCGACGAAGGACAGGAAACGAATCGACTATCAGTGTTTGTTTTAAAATACATTACGGTAAATAACACCTCTAAATAATACAAAATGTTACACGTATTTCTATTTAGCAGTGAGTATTGTTTCTTTGATATTTATTCGAACTTTCTCTTGTATTCATATTAGTTAGTTGGCCCTAGCTAGCCATTTCTTTTCCTCAGGTAGTTAGCTAACGTGTAGCTGAAATGGCTAGACCCAACTGTATCGCAGCAAGTAACTGATTATGTTGCAGTTCATTTGCAATTGTACTCTAAGCAATTATACTCACACGTAGCCATGGCATGTGCAAATGGTGAACTAGTCAGTACAGGGACTGGGGAGGGAGCCAGCAAATGTTTAGGGTTATGGTTATCTCAGCAAGGCCTCCTCTTCCATTTTGCGTAGTAACGTAAGTGAACAAAGGCTGGAGGTGTGATTGGTGTTTACTAAGGTTAGCTAGTTGTTTTACCCTCTTATTATAGTTTGTTATTGCAATATAGCAGAGCCATCTAGCTATTTCACGGAAATAAGTAATCCCGCAATTTCCATGTGCTACGTATTTCCACACCACTGGCTTTATGCCCTATTGTAGCCTACCCCAAATTCAACCATAATGATACACATCTGCTTGATTGTTATAAACACACCTGGCTGTTTGAATGTGGGTTTAATTGTATGTGGAGGACCATTTTTATCTAAGTGTTATGAACAGACTATTGGCCTACTTGAATATACATTGTTGTTGTGTGGAAAATGTGTACCCCATGAACATCTAAATGGACAAATCTTCTTTCAGTTTCTCATTCACGTTTGCGGAGTATCAATTTGTTTTGAAAATTGAGGCCTGTTGAAATGGGAGGTAATTACTTACGTTTTTGTTCCTTGCATGCCAATACAATTCACATAATTTGGTGTGTGTTCCAGAACTGCTTGAAGTAGCTTTTCTGGTTCACGTCTATCTGAATGCAATTGAGCCCCAGTTTCTTTTTACAGGTGCATGACTTTAAAGTTAAGTACATTTGCTGATAGGCTGCCTTTTGAATAATGATTCCTAGAAAGCAAAACATACATGCTGTTTAATATTTTTAAAGATCCAGCCATGCACCGAGATTGCCCTCTCGACTGCAAGGTCTACGTGGGAAACCTGGGGAACAATGGCAATAAGACAGAGCTGGAGCGGTCATTCGGCTATTATGGGCCACTTCGCAGTGTCTGGGTAGCTAGGAACCCCCCAGGCTTTGCTTTTGTGGAATTTGAAGATCCAAGGGATGCAACCGACGCAGTGAGAGAACTTGATGGAAGGTAAAGCCTAAGAACAAGTTCCTCTGGTGCAAAAATAAACTGAATGATAGAATCAGYAAATTGAGGTCATTTTTCAGGTTTTTGTTCCTTGCATCATTTGCATGCCAATACACTTGACAGTTTGACAAAATAAATGCAGATAATTTCAGAGGTGTGTTCCAGAACTGTTTGAAGTAGCTTTTCTGGTTTGTCCATATGAATTCAAATGATCCACYTGTGCTTTATATTCTGGTATAAAATAACCTATTGACAGAGCCTAGTTTGCTTGGAGATATTTGTTTCCACTCTGGTATTTGGAAGGACTGCCTATTCATTTTTGTTGCCACTTGCCTCCATTTAACTTCCTGAAAGGGGGTGAAACAAGGCCATGCATGCCATAATGTTTTGGTGACTGTTTAACAGCATGCTCTGCGGTAACACTGTATTGCTCTGCACAGGACACTAAGTGGTTCCCGTGTGCGAGTGGAGCTGTCCAATGGTGAGAAACGCACCCGCAACCGGGGTCCTCCTCCATCGTGGAGCCGACGTCCTCGAGATGAACATCGTGGGCGTCGTGGTAGCCCACCCGCCAGGCGCAGGTAACCCATCTCCCATACAGGGCTTTATGATAGCAATGCCCAACAGACTACTAATCCTTTTCTGTCCCTTTTACTAGTTAAACTATTTGTTTTGTTCCTGTGTCCTCTTTCCAAACTGCATCTCCTGTTTCGCTGCACCATATTGATAGTTTAGCACTGACTGTTTGATAACCCTTTTTCCATGGTAGTCTACAGTGGTTAGTGTAATGTGCTGAAGGCATGCAGTTTTCATCTTCATTATCATTGTTTAATGACTTCCGGGGTACTTTAGATCCAGGGGGTGGGTACAGTGTGAAATGAAGTGTGCTGATTTGTATGCCAAGTTTAAGTAATAAGTACATTTGCGTTTTCTCTACCACATTTTCTCTAAATTTGGCTTGCAAGCTTTTCACTGTTACCTGAAGCACTGAACGTGTTTTGGAAGTAGGTGATTCATATTTCAAACCAGTACCTCACTATGAACCGGGTGGGAGGGAAGCTTAATGATGCTAGGTTGGTTGTTTTTGTTACAATTTGAGGTTGCTTTTTTTATTGACCATTTATATTAATAAAAATGAACCCCGTTACAGAGTCATCACCATGCCTCTTCTCACCACCCTCTGAGTCAGTCAACTAGTCCTCTTTCAGCATCATGTGACCATTGACCAGCGTGCCCCAATCAGCTTGGCTGATGTCGTGTCACATGGCCAGTCATCAGGTTGCACCAGCCCATTGGTTCCTGCGCATGCAGTTCTCAGCCTCTTCCTCCTCCAACTTTAACCCAATCGGCAGCGGCCCTCCTCACATTCCCGACCAATCAGCGTTTTACGTCCCCAAATGTCTACACTGCAACCTACCAGCAGCAGCCCTCGGCTAACCAATAAAAGCAGGAAAAATCCACAGCCAGCCCCCATCCACCAGCCAACTAATCACCTCGCAGCATCTGGCCAGTCCTTTTCAGCCAAATCTGCCTACCCGGCCTACAGTCTACCTCCCCTTCGTCATTTCTAGCTTGTTGAAAACCAAACGACTAGTAAGTTTTACCTGCTTCATACAGTACACTGCTGATTACAAATTTAAAAGTGAAGAGAAAGCTGCTTTAAAAAAAGGTTCTCCTTTTTTATTTGAATCAAACAGGATTGGTATTTCTCCCTCATTACTGTAATCCGTTGATTTAAAGAGAAATGGACATTTTGAGAAACATTAATTATTAATCTGTGAAGGTCTTTCTAATTGTTCAAAGGAGCTATTCTGATCAGTGCTTCCCCTGGTTTAGGTCGCAGTGGTCCCATCTTGTGTGTGCTTGCCCTTGTTCTCAATATGTAGCCTTGAATTTACTGCAGCATTGAGAGCATTCTTACCCAATTTTTTACCATTAATTATGTTACAGCCCTCCATTTTCTTACCCCTTCCCATTTGGTATAATTGCACTTCTCTTTCCGAAGCATTTTTTGTCATTCACTCAGCTGGCAGTATTAACTAACCATGGCCTTTTATGGGAGGCGATGACTGAATTTCAGATTACAAATGCCTTATCTGCAGTCACCCATTCCATCCCTTTGGGGGGGGGGGGGGTGTAATAGACATTAACTTGGTTTCCCCAGAGGGGCAGTTTTTGGTGGGGACTGTAGGGTTTACTTCAGGGTAATTTGGGGGTTGGATGGGTTTGGAATCAATGGGCCACCAATGTATCATGCTCTGCTTTTAACATCCTCTTATTCCCCCCTCCCCAGATCCCCACGTAGGAGGAGCTTCAGCCGCAGCCGAAGCAGGTATGTTGACAGCCATAAGAGATTGGAAAAGTTAACAGCCGTACTGTGGGCAAGTTTTCATGGAAGCATGGACTGAAGGACCCAATTTTGAACCTTGTGTATGGTTCTGACAAGTATTTGATCTCTTAACACACCCCAGCACAGCTTTCCAATGTTGTCAATGATTAGATCCTCTTGTCAACAGGGGCCTCTGTAAGATTCAGGTTGCTTTGGTTAATTCTCTTGTTCCTTTTGTATGCAGGTCTCTCTCCAGAGACAGGAAGAGGGAGAGATCTTTGTCCCGGGACAGGAACCACAAACCTTCAAGATCKTTTTCTCGATCAAGGAGGTAAGCAGGAGGGGTTTTAACAGACAGCAATAATTTTTTATCTTAGCAACAGTGAAACCACTTTAGTCGTGGCTTTTATGGAACAGTAACAGGCCAATGGTGTAACCTCTTTCTGAGGGAGTACATGAATGCTCCAGGGGAAATTTATATTAACATTCTGGCATAACTGTTTTTCCCCTCGCAGTCGCTCCAGATCTACGGAGAGAAAGTAAGGAAATGCATGGCAGTCGAGTTTGACGGCGAAGAAGATGAATGAATTTTTATTTTTTTTCAAATATTTTAGCGGTTTCGTTTTTGCTTCTCTGTGACATGTAAGGTATCCAATTCCTCTGTATTTTGTAAATAAGTTGGTATGCAGGTGTAACGCATGACTAAAATGGCTGTTAGTCCTGTTAATGCCAAGACATACCGTAGTTGTCCGCAAGCAGTATTCCATTTCATCAATCATTATAAGCGTTCTCTGTATTTGTCCATGAAAGTACCAGCTCACGGAAACACACCATTCTAAGTAGTCTAGTGCTCAAGTCATGTTCCATGTCAGCAAGATTAGTGTGTCTGGATGTGGTGGAAGGCTATCCTATTGTCGGTTAATATACCGATATGTTTTCTAATTGACCTCTAGGACTTCCACTATTCTTCCAGTTCCTGTTGGTAAAGGTTTGTCTTTGCAAATAACGGCACCCTTATTTTGACTACAATAGCCCACTGTTTTTCTTTTCCTTGATATTTGTACTACTTGTTATGTTCTCAGAATTAAACTAGTTGTAAAAAGGCTTCTTACATTTCTTTTGTGGCAGTTTTTTCATTAAATGATTCATTCTAAAATAGGAAACAACTCAAAGGTGGTCTCATGTTGACGTCCTGAAGCAACTAGAGAGAAGAAAAACGCTGACTACTAAATCACAAATCAATGGGAAATGCTGGGCGTCATTATGACATTAGGCAGTGCTTACTGTATATGCTATGTGAACCTTAATTTGAGGTCTGAAAACATGAGACATTTGAGCACACATTTTGGGGGTATTCTGAAATGCACCATAATGGGTTGCTGTTGTATTGCATACATTTCTGCTCTTAACAGCTCACCTTTATGGCCTCTAGTTGCACATACACTGATTGTACAGTGCTCTTTCCATTAAATACTGACCAGGTGAATAATGGTGAAAGCAATGATCCCTTATTGATGTCACCTGTAAAATCCACTTCAAACAGTGTAGATGGGTAAAAAAAAAAAAAAAAAATTTAAGCCTTGAGACAAGGATTGTGTATGTGTCGTTTAGGGGGTAAATGGGCAAGACAAGATTTAAGGGTCTTTGAACAGGGTATGGTATTAGGTGCTAGGCCCACTGGTTTGAGTGTGTCAAGAAATGCGACGCTGCAGGGTTTTTCACGCTCAACAGTTTCTTGTGTGTATAAGAATGGTACACCACCCAAAGGACATCCAACCAACTTGACAACTGTGGGAAGCATTGGTGTCAACATGGGCCAGCATCCCTGTGGAACACTATAGACAGCTTGTAGAGTCCATTTCCCGATTTAGGCTGTTATGGAGGGGGGGGGGGGCGCAACTCAGTAGTAGGAAGGTGTTCTTAATGTTTTGTACACAGTGTATACTGCATTCTAGTCATGGCTCATCCTATATAACTACTGCTATTCACACCTTGTATATTCACATACTGTCTATACGCCATTCATATACTGCATATTAGAATGAACTATGTCGAATACAGTTTACTGTAAATACACAGTACAAAACCCCATAGCAAAATGGATAGAACTGCAGGAAATTGGCTTCTGGACCTGAGTCTGGAATATAAATAATATATCAAATGTATTTATATAGCCCTTCTTACATCAGCTGATATCTCAAAGTGTTGTACAGAAACCCAGCCTAAAACCCCAAACAGTAAGCAATGCAGGTGTAGAAGCACGGTGGCTAGGAAAAACTCCCTCGAAAGGCCAAAACCTAAGAAGAAACCTAGAGGAACCAGGCTATGAGGTGTGGCCAGTCCTGGCTGTGCCGGGTGAAGATTATAACAGAACATGGCCAAGATGTTTAAATGTTCATAAATGACCAGCATGGTCAAATAATGATCACAGTAGTTGTCGAGGGTGCAACAGGTCAGCACCTCAGAAATAAATGTCAGTTGGCTTTTCATAGCCGATCATTGAGAGTATCTCTACCGCTCCTGCTGTCTCTAGAGAGTTGAAAACAGCAGGTCTGGGACAGGTAGCACATCCGGTGAACAGGTCAGGGTTCCATAGCCGCAGGCAGAACAGTTGAAACTGGAGCAGCAGCACGGCCGGGTGGACTGGGGACAGCAAGGAGTCATCAGGCCAGGTAGTCCTAGGGCTCAGGTCCTCCAAGAGAAAGCGCGAGAGAAAAAAAGAATTAGAGAGAGCATACTTAAATTCACACAAGACACCGGATAAGACAGGAGAAATACTCCAGATATAACAGACTGACCCTAGCCCCCCGACACAAACTACTGCAGCATAAATACTGGAGGCTGAGACAGGAGGGGTCAGGAGACACTGTGGCCCCATCCGATGATACCCCCGGACAGGGCCAAACAGGCAGGATATAACCCCACCCATTTTGCCAAAGCACAGCCCCCACACCACTAGATGGACATCAACCACCAACTTGCCATCCTGAGACAAGGCCGAGTATAGCCCACAAAGATCTCCGCCACGGCACAACCCAAGGGGGGGTGCCAACCCTGACAGGAAGACCACGTCAGTGACCTGTGTCTTGTGACCGTGTAGTACGTGTAGGTATGTACGGCAGGACCAAATCGTAAAGATAGGTAGGAGCAAGCCCATGTAATGCTTTGTAGGTCAGCAGTAAAAACTTGAAATCAGCCCTTGCCTTAACAGGAAGCCAGTGTAGGGAGGCTAGCACTGGAGTAATATAATCAAATTTTTTGGTTCTAGTCAGGATTTTAGCAGTCGCATTTAGCACTAACTGAAGTTTATTTAGAGCATTATCCGGGTAGCCGGAAAGTAGAGCATTGCAGTAGTCTAACCTAGAAGTGACAAAAGCATGGAATAATTTTTCTGCATCATTTTTGGACAGAAAATGTCAGATTTTTGCAATGTTACGTAGATGGAAAAAAGCTGTCCTTGAAACAGTCTTGATATGTTCGTCAAAAGCGAGATCAGGGTCCAGAGTAACGCCGAGGTCCTTCACAGTTTTATTTGAGACGACTGTACAACCATCAAGATTAATTGTCAGATTCAACAGAATATCTCTTTGTTTCTTGGGACCTAGATAGAACAAGCATCTCTGTTTAGTCCGAGTTTAAAAGTAGAACGTTTGCAGCCATCCACTTCCTTATGTCTGAAACACAGGCTTCCAGCGAGGGCAATTTTGGGGCTTCACCATGTTTCATCAAAATGTACAGCTGTGTGTCATCCGCATAGCAGTGAAAGTTAACATTATGTTTTTGAATGACATGACATTTCGAATGACATGAGGTATATACTGTATAAATAAAGTTGGTGGTTACATTCAAAGTTCTTGTGTTGAATTCCCTCCATTATTACAAAGCAGGAGTGTATTACAAGACAATAACCCCAAGCACACATCAAAATCCACAAATAAATGGTTAATTAACCACAAAATCTACATTTTGCAATGGCAATCTCAGTTTCCGGATTTGAACCCCATTGAAAACCTGTGGTTTGAATTGAAGAGGGCATTCCATAAACAAAGGATGTCAAGGATCTGGAAATATTCTTATTGAAGGAATGGTCTAAGATCCCTCCCCATATGATCTCCAAACCCATAAAACAGGTTTGAAAAAGGCTCAGTGTTGTTATCCTCACAAGGGGGAGGGTGCTGGAGTACTGAAACAGGTGCTAATAATTGTGTCCCCTATCTTTTTGAGTTTTTTTATTAATTGTTACACAAAATCTCCTTCTTTGAGCAATTGTGTTAGTATAAAATACTTTTAAAAATGTGCATGCAATATAGCTCAGTATTTTAATTATTTATTTTATACAGTCATTTTTGCTCCTCTTTATCAAGGGTGCCAAAAATGATGGACCTCTCTGTCAATGGAGGCAGCTAAGAGGAGGACGGCTCATAATAAGGGCTGACACGGAGCGAATGGAATCAAACACATGTAAACCATGTATTTGATACCATTTCACCCATTCCGCTCCAGCCACTACGACAAGCCCATCCTCCCCAATTAAGGTGCCACCAACCTCCTGTACACTGTATATATAATAGATGTAGCCGGAATAGAAGATTAAATCGACAATAGTCTGTAGGGTGACAATATTATCAAATGTCTTGTGAATGAAGAGACTGATGAACAGCGCGGCATGTGTAATTGACAAAGAAAGGAACAGGGCTTACCAAAAATCTACTTTTTTTTCAATTCTTCACTCAACAATGTAGATTTTATTTGAAAGGATTTGACAGTCTACTTTAATATGTCATACACCACATGACCAAAAGTATGTGGACACCTGTTCGTCTTACATCTCATTCCAAAATCATGGGCATTAATATAGAGTTGGTCCCCCCTTTGCTGCTATAACAGCCTCCACTCTTTTGGGAAGGCTTTCCACTAGATTTTGGAACATTGCTGCGGGGATGTGCTTCCATTCAGCCACAAGAACATGAGTGAGGTTGGAATCAGCCAAGACCCCAGAAAAAAAAGTGTAGACCTCCACAAGTCTGGTTCATCCTTGGAAGCAATTTCCAAACGCCCGAAGGTACCACGTTCATCTGTACAAACAATAGTACGCAAGTATAAACACCATGGGACCACGCAGCCGTCATACCGCTCAGGAAGGAGACGCGTTCTGTCTCCTAGAAATGAACGTAATTTGGTGCGAAAAGTGCAAATCAATCCCAGAACAACAGCAAAGGACCTTGTGAAGATGCTGGAGGAATCAGGTACAAAAGTATCTATAGCCACAGTAAAATGAGTCCTATATCGACATAACCTGAAAGGCTGCTCAGCAAGGAAGAAGCCACTGCTCCAAAATCGCCATAAAAAAGACAGACTACGGTTTGCAACTGCACATGAGGACAAAGATCGTACTTTTTGGAGAAATATCCTCTGGTCTGATGAAACAAAAATAGAACTGTTTGGCCATAATGACCATCATTATGTTTGGAGGAAAAAAGGGGATGCTTGCAAGCCGAAGAACACCATCCCAACCGTGAAGCACGGGGGTGGCAGAATCATGTTGTGGGGGTGCTTTGCTGCAGGAGGGTCTGGTGCACTTCACAAAATAGATGGTATCATGAGGCAGGAAAATTATGTGGATATATTGAAGCAACATCTCAAGACATCAGTCAGAAAGTTAAAGCTTGGTCGCAAATGGGTCTTCCAAATGAACTGATTTTGACCTTTTGCCGGTCCCTTTTGGATTTAATAAATATCAAAGACTCAAAACATCTGACTCCCGTGTCTGCATCTGGGTCTCGCTTGTGCCCTTATACAATGTTGTGTTATGAAATACATTTTAGTCAATAGGCTTCATCTTTTGGTCTTAATCTTTGACCAATAATCCTAATTCTATTGTTCATTAAATCAACCCATTTTATGAAATCTGAAAGAATTTTATAATTAAAAATATTACAAATAAATTGATAACATTTGTTTGAAATAATCATATGTTTGTCATTGGTTTCACATTGTGTCAATGGTGTTACATTGCGTCATTGGTATTATACTGTATGGCATATTGGTGTTCTGGCATCAGTTGCCCAATTAAATTGAATATGTTTTTTTGTATCTACCTAACTGTTGCTACATTCATTAGCAAACATTTTAAGGATATGATCATTCGATTTTGATGACTCAACCTCTATTTCTAATGTTACAACAAAAAAAACAATAGTATAAATGGAAAAATGTCAGACAATCGAACTTTACACATGCATGTTTAAAGTAAATTATTACTAATCCAAACAATTTCTTAATATTATCATTAACATTTTCTGTCTTTGATTATATATGAAAATGAAAGACTGAATTAGATTCCAGAAAGACTGAATTGTCTTCTAAAATATAGGTAACACCAGTGACAAAAAGGCAGCACAAGCATTTTATGTAATGTAGTAAAAATATAAATATGTTAAGCTGTAATTTATGTTGATTTATAATGTTAAGGGGCTAACTATTATCTGACTAAGATTTTTTTTTTTTTTAAGGATTACTATTTGTAAAAATTGGCTGTTCAAAAAGCCACCATTTTCATAGAATGACCCACATGTATTTCTAAATGTATTTTTGCATGCTCGCGAACGCGACGCGGGCGGTGTGATCAGCATTTGGGTCATCTAGCGACTTCGAGCGCCAAATCATGCGGCCAAAAGCGATTCTCACTGAAAAATAGTTGGCAACACTGATCATGCCCCCCAAAATTGAAAAAAACGATTGGGATAGATAGAGGACTCATTTTTATATCTCAGCCATTATAGCGTCTATGTCAACATGGGCAGCGTTATTGAGGCCCATACGAATCCCCACCCATTTGACTACTTTGGTTACAGTCCAAACACTTAAAAAGAAACACCCTATCCCCTCTGACATCAAATTAAGTGGACACTTCTGTTATCATATCATGYCGTCTGACGAGTATACACCTGCAGGGCAAGAACGGAAGGACAGATTTTGAAATGGACCGCCCATTCCCAGAAATTCGTCACTCGTTCAACGCGATGATTGTGTTTTCAGCCACTGGTAGCTTGTGAGTGATTTATATGCGCTACAGTCAATTATGATTGCATGTCTACTTACATTAAATATCATTATTAACATACGCCTACTGTATGATAGCTAGCTAAATAACGTTAGCTTGCCTAGCTGGAACATGTTTTATTTATACAATTTCCAAAAGCTAACCAAACAAAAACATTACTTTTACGAGACGTGTTTGTGCCGTCACGTGCATTGGTAGCAGATTTCTAACTTATTTACATTCGTTTTTACTTACACTTGTATGTTGACTCTATTGACATTGACGTTCATTTTTGGCGGACTTTTCTTAGCGGATGTACAATCGTCGCGAATTGAATTATGGGGAGTTTCAGGCTCGACTAAAAACGAGGGACGAGGGGCCTACGTTGCAAACGTACCTTGCTTGGCTAATCATTTGGACCGRCCGCCAAGATGGTGACGGGGATTCCCCCAAGGGCATAAAAACTGGACAGTTAAATCTCAATCTCTTCATTCAAAGACTCAATCATGGACACTTAATGCCAGTTATGGCTGCTTTGCGCGATTAATTGTTGTCTCTACCTTCTTGCTCTGTGTGCTGTTGTCTGTGCCCGATAATGTTTGTACCATGTTTTGTGCCGCTACCATGTTATTGTCATGTTGTGTTGTTGTCTTAGGTCTCTCTTTATGTAGTGTTGTGTTTCCTCTTGTCCTATATTTATTTATTTTTTAATCCCAGCCCCGTCCCGCAGGAGGCCTTTTGGTAGGCTGTCATTGTAAATAAGAATTTGTTCTTAACTGACTTGCCTAGTTAAATTAAATAAATAAAGTGGTCGAGGGTGTGTTTTTTATAAGTTTGAACCGCAGCCTTTTACTACTTTAAAATGGCTGAAGCATGGGGGAAGGTGCTGCCGATGTTAAAATTGCCTTTTGCCCACTAGAGGCCTCTATCATTCTCTACTATAAAACCCCACTTCTGCATCACTAGAACACTTTGAGAAAGGTATCGAGCAAAGAGAAGCAAACCTCAGTGAGGGTTTGAGTTGATTTAGTTGTCACAAGGATTTCGTTTTGAGAAAATTGATATGCTAAGAAAAAGTTTACTTAACTTTGGCTAAGGTCGTTTCTTTCATTTTATCTTCAAAGAGTAACCTGCATAAACCTTAAAAGGGACCTTTACATTAGGCTAGTTTCAATGTAAGTAAAATCTTAAAATATCTATGCATGCTATTTTTTATGTAAATTGAAAAGGCCTGACGATTTGTAGGCTATAGACCGATGGAAATGTATTATTTCATACAACTTGAACGAAGGCAAGTTGAAATCATCCTCACAGTTAACCTTGCTGTTGGTGGCTATGGTTTGATAAGATACGTTTTTGTCAATGATGCAATGTATTTGCTTGTTAGTCATACATTTTTGTCATTTTTCACTGGGTCAACAACATCTGTCCACTGGAAACCGTGTGTATTGATTTCCTCAGTTACCGGTTCAAACGATTTTCAGATTCACGTGGGGTGTAGTAGTAAGTGGGCAGGTTCTGAAGTCATGTGCGTCTGCTATATTTCTCCCGCCACTTACTTGAATCCGCCCCTTTCAGTGACGTCAACGGAGAGCTCTTTGGGTGGAAAGAGGAAATAAGGGTTTCTCCTGTCACGTTTCAATATATTTACCCTATTTTTGTAGACTTTTCGTTTACTGTAGCTAGTTAACTCGGTTTGTATTGTTTTGAATGACATCAGACATGGTATCATGAATATACTGTAAGATTAGACCCACATACTCAACCCTCTGTTTGATATGTTCACTTCACATAAGTTAACATTTTGAAAAGTGTAATTTTGAATACTTATAACAGAAATACCTAGTAATGTGATAATGGATAATACAGGGATTTTAATGTCTCCCTCAGAGTGTAGTTATGTAAAATCAAACTGAGGCCTTAAATATGATTTGTAATGTAACTTCTAACTACACTGATGTCTTAGTCATGGGGCATGCCTTCAAATTCTCAGACATGTCTCATGTAATGACTTCAGGCCAGTCTGTTCTGCAGCCTTGCCTATGTGTGACTGCCCACCCTGTCAGGTGATCTCTCTCAGTAGACAGACAGGGAAAGAGAGACAGAGAAAGAAGTAGGCTAGAGTAGATCAATTCACAGCAGTTTTGAGCCCCTTGGGATATGATTTTTTTCTCCCAGGATTTTTAAATACAAAATGAGAACAGAAAAGTCCAACTCATGAGGATGTTGTGGGATGGGGTTGAGTTTGCTTTGAGTGGAATTTTGTGTAAATAACTTGACTGACTGCACCAGATCTACTTCCAGTTTGTTCTGGCAAATTTCGCCCTGCATGTCTCAAAGGACCCCATCCCGGATATCTCCTACAATTTAGTAAACGGGATCCCATCTTCCCCCACTTCCTACTTCTCATGCACTTCAAGGAAATAATACATTTGCAACTCTATATGTGTAAAAATTATCATAGCCTGATGAAGACAGCTTTGCTGTCGAAACGTTGGAGATTAAATTGTTGCATCTGAGCTCCTAGAGTGTGCGGCTTTCCTTTATTTTCAAGTGTTCTACTCCGCTAGCCAGCACCTCGCCTAAATAGGTGTGCGTTTCTTTTTCTTCTAGATTAAAAATGATCATAAACCTGATTTTTCTTGCATGGCAATGAATGGTAAAGAAAGGGGTTCCGTGTCAAAAATTGCTACATTTAGCTTACAGTTACATAAATACAGCTTGCATAATTATCTCCTAAGGGAATGATAGAAGCCTCTGCTTCCCCCAGGGTAAACTTTGTTATTGCAAGGGAAGGTTCTTTACCATGAGAGTGGTCATAGAGCAAGAATATGAGGGCTGGGATGTGACACTCAACACACCTAAACCCCTATTTAACCACTGTCTGACAGGGAAATAGATAGAAAATTGTGAAACCACCTAATTTATGAAACATGATAATCGTGTCAGTTGATAGTAGTGGTACATTCAGACTAGTTATGTAATTACATGAAATATGTTTTGCTTAAATTATGGATGAACACTGGTGCCTAGTAGTTATTGTACTACAGTCATAAGGGTTGATGTTCAGGACTTGTCTCTACATGTCCATAGAGCTTTGCCCAGACATGTACTAGATCAGGAAAGTAGGAAGGCTTTATGAATCACTGGCTGATGACTGGCTGTTAAATACAACTGCAGCGTCCTCAATACACAGTCCAGTTCCTCCGTTACACATATGAAGTAAGGTACAATTAAGATTTTGAGAGAGGTTTACTTGTGCATAAATGATAAGTTCTTTATTGGTTGTGGTAGGCTATACAACTTGTTACATTTAGTATTGTTTAAGTGATTATGGTTTGATAGTTCGTTTTTGAATTATATTGGAATATCAGATTATAGGATGCCATTTACACATTTTTTGGGGTGATAGGATAGGGTGATTAAGATCATTTCATTATGTTAGTTTAGTAGTTGAGGTTTAAATCTGCGAGAAACAGTCTTGGTCTTACATATATTCTTGCTATCATCTTTACCTATGTTCAGAGAAGTATCTGATTGGTTGCAGTAGAACATTGCATGATTATTATTTTTTTACCACTTCAGTGCTTTTAGATAGTTTTGCTATTCTGTAGAAGACCCACTCAAGAAGGGGACTCAGTAGTGTGACATACTCAAAGTACATCCGGTATCTACATTTGATATGACTTCTTTTCACATGATCTTACTGATGACGTTACTGTTTCCTGGACAGCGGCTCAGACCACTATCCTCTTGCTGTGCTCTGTATGCCCTGTCAATTAACCATGCTATCCTCTCCCTGTGTCCCCTGCAATCTAGAACCAGAACAACCATGGCCAGTTGTAAGTGCATCCTGAGCTCTCCGGAGAAAAGTCCTGCCAGGCAGAACCTGTTTGGCCCAGTTGACCATGAGCAGCTGCAGCAGGAGTATCAGGACACCCTGCGCAGAGACCTGGAGGACGCCTGTCGCCGCTGGGGCTTCGACTTCCTGTCAGATAAGCCTCTGGCTGGGCGAGACTTCCAGTGGGAGGAGGTTCCGGGCACCATGGTGCCTCTCCTCTACCTGCCCTGCCTGTTGGGTCAGGGGGAGGCACAGAAGATCGGAGGGCCGGCAGCATCCACAGGGATGGTCAGGGCGGGGCCATGGCACCGTGGCAAGGAAAACATCCCTTGCACCCCTGAGAAGAACGGAGCCAACCTCCAGAACCTGGAGAAACCGCAAGACGAGAACAAACTGAAGAGGAAACAGACCAACCTCACAGGTAGGAGGTTTGGTGTGGATGTAGGGGGATGTTTTTTGGGGGGAGGGTTTATAAGTTGTTAGGGTTGAACTGCTGGTTTACTTCAATTAAGTTTTGAACACCGAGTCCAATGCTAATAAAATATCTATTGGCGTCTGCAGATTTCTACCAAGCCAAGAAGAGAGTGGTGGGTACGTCGCTTAAGTCAGGCCGGTGATTTCAGAGACACCGTCACAGCTGCCAGGGAGCCAACAGTTGGACAAAACCACAGCAAGCACTACTTCTCTCGGGAACCGACACGCTGAACAGACTCTGAGTACATACAGTACACTTACCTGGAGAAATACATAACCAATCCTCTAAACAAACGCAGTGAAAAATGAAACAACCTATTTTATTGCATCCGTTACCGATGCATACTGTTTTATTTTTATATCCATGTAGGTTAACCGATGTACTAATGATTTCAAGTAAGGGGGCTTGTGTTCTCCCTGTGGTAAGGGAGGGACATTCTAATGGTGCATCCATGACCATTTGTGAGTCATGAAAGAACATCCTCTAAACCTTTATGACCGTTTAGTGTAAGGAAGACTTGAAAATCAAAGTCTGGACAGTTAAGGTTCCACAGCACTGAAATAGACCAATCGAAACCATGCCTCGGTCTACGCATAAATCGTCTTGTTTTGATCATATCTTGAAATAATGAAACCATACTGTTTACGGTGCTGAGTTTTAATCTACTGTAATATAGTGTCACATTGAGAGGACTCTTGAAAAAATGACCACAACAACACAATAGTCTTTCCAGTTAAAATGTTAAAATGTATGGATTGATGTTTTTTTCATTATGCTGTGTCTCACAATTTAAATATGTATCTCAACATGTACTCATAGGAATCTACTTGAAGGGTACCGCCGTGCATAAAATTATGCAAACTCCTATATAGAAATGGCACCTATTTAATTTTTTTCACCTTTATTTAACTAGGCAAGTCTGTTAAGAACAAATTCTTATTTTCAATGACGGCTTTGGAACAGTGGGTTAACTGCCTTGTTCAGGAGCAGAATGACAGATTTTTACCTTGTCAGTTCGGGGATTCGATCTTGCAACCTTCCGGTTACTAGTCCAACACTCTAAACACTAGGCTACCTTTTGCTCAATGTCCCCCTTTCTACCTAACTAGGGCTTCTTGCTATAATACTCTTGGGAATTTGTTGATAGGGACCTCCGCAATGTTCTTTCAAGCTTTTCAAGACTTTTTAGAAAGTCTATTTAGCATCTGGCCATCTGAACACAAAGCCAGACATTCAAGCTTCCTTTGATAAGTATCAGCTTTATCTTGATGTTAATATCACACTGTTAAGCAGTGAAACATTTAAAGTTTTCTTGCGGTATTGCACAATTGTTTTTTTCATGTAGCCAACAGCAGGTACAAATGCCTGTATGGTATTTGATTCTAAATAGAGAGAAATTGTGTCCTCAGAAACATAGCTATTTTTGACTAAGCTACAGCCTCTGTTTTCTATTCTATTTTAAGTTTTTATCTGCCTCAAACTGTAAGCTATTGGTGCATAACGGTTATTTATTGTTATGATGGCCGATCCTGCTGCTATGGGTAATTTGAATGGTGGTTAGACAACATCACTGTATGGCAACATTCCAAACTTAACTAATAGCTTTGCTTAATAATAGCTTTGCACCTTACGCACTGCTATGCAAATATCAGCATACATTACCCCAAAAGTTCACCTGTTTTTATAGATGTTGGTGCACAGGCTTACATAGTGTTTTCATAGCTACAACGAAGACATTCTTATTTATTGTAAAACAAGGTAGATATGTGTAATTGGTTAATTGACAATAAATACATACAGTGCAATTGGAAAGTATTCAGACCCCTTGACTTTTTCCACATTTTGTTATGTTACAGCCTTATTCTAAAAGATATTTTTTTAAAGCGTTTTCCCTCATCAATCTACACACACTACCCATAATGACAAAGCGAAAACAGGTTTTTAGAAATTTTTGGAAAAAAACAATTGCCTTACATAAATATTCAGACCGTTTGCTATGAGACTCGCAATTGAGCTCAGATGCTTCCTGTTTCCATTGATCATCCTTGATGTTTCTACAACTTTTTATTTAACCTTTATTTAACTAGGCAAGTCAGTTAAGAACAAATTATTATTTACAATGACGGCCTACCAAAAGGCCTCCTGCGGGGACTAGGACAAAACACACATCAAGACGAGAGACAACACAATACTACATAAAGAGAGACCTAAGACAAAAGCATGGCAGCAACACATGACAACACAGCATGGTAGCAACACAACATGACAACAACATGGTAGCAGCACCAAACAGGGTACAAACAGTATTGGGCACAGATAACAGCACAAAGGGCAAGAAGGTAGAGACAACAATACATGATGCAAAGCAGCCACAACTGTAATTTAAGTGTCCATGATTGAGTCTTTGAATGAAGAGATTGAGATGAAACTGTCCACTTTGAGTGTTTGTTGCAGCTTGTTCCAGTCGCTAGCTGCAGCGAACTGGAAAGAGGAGCTACCCAGGGATSTGTGTGCTTTGGGGACCTTTAACAGAATGTGACTGGTGGAACAGGTGTTGTATGTGGAGGATGAGGGCTGCAGTAGGTATCTCAGATAGGGGGGAGTGAGGCCTAGGAGGGTTTTATAAATAAGCGTCAACCAGTGGGTCTTGCGACGGGTATACAGAGATTACACAAGTGTATAGAGTGCAGTGATGTGTCCTATAAGAAGCATTGGTGGCAAATTTGATGGCCGAGTGGTAAAGGACATCTAGCCGCTCGAGAGCACCCTTACCTGCCGATCTATAAATTACGTCTCCATAATCTAGCATGGGTAGTAGGATGGTCACCTGAATCAGGGTTAGTTTGGCAGCTGGGGTGAAAGAGGAGCGAGAGAAGGGCAGTGTACCGTCTAGCCATACTCTCAAGTACTTATATGAGGTGACTATTCAAGCTCTAAACCCTCAGAGGTAGTAATCACACCTGTGGGGAGAGGGGCATTCCTCTTACCAACCCACATTAACTTTGTTTTGGAGGTGTTCAGAACAAGGTTAAGGGTAGAGAAAGCTTTGTTGTAGAGCGTTTAACACAAAATCTGGGGACGGGACAGCTGAGTATAAGACTATAATTTGCATATAAATGGATGAGAGAGCTTCCTACTGCCTGAGCTATGTTGTTGATGTAAATTGTGAAGAGCGTGGGGCCTAGGATCAAGCCTTGGGGTACACCGTTGGTGACAGGCAGTGGCTGAGACAGCATATGTTCTGACTTTAAACACTGCACTCTTTGAGAGAGATAGTTAGCAAACTAGGCCAAAGACCCCTTAGAGACACCAATACTCCTTAGCCGGCCCACAAGAATGGAATGGTCTACCGTATCAAAAGCTTTGGCCAAGTCAATAAAAATAGCAGCACAACATTGCTTAGAATCAAGGGCAATGGTGACATCATTGAGGAACTTTAAGGTTGCAGTGACACATCCATAACCTGAGCGGAAACCAGATTGCATACCAGAGACAATACTATAGACATCAAGAAAGCTAGTCAGTTGATTATTGACAAGTTTTTCCAACACTTTTGATAAACAGGGCAAAATAGAAATAGGCCTATAACAGTTAGGATCAGCTTGATCTCCACTTTAAATAAAGGACGAACCGTGGCTGCCTTCCAAGCAATGGGAACCTCCCCAGACAGGAGAGACAGGTTAAAAAGGTCAGAGATAGGCTTGGCGATTATTAGAATAAGAAGGGGGTGGGAGATGAGGAAATGTTGGACGGGCAAGGAGGCATGGCTGAGTCAAATAGGAATCCTGACTTAATGAAGTGGTGATTAAAAAGCTCATCCATGTGCTTCTTGTCAGTAACAACCACATCATCAACTTTAAGGGACATGGGCAGCTGTGAGGAGGAGGGTTTATTCTCCAGGTCTTTAACCGTTTTCCAGAACTTCTTGGGGTTAGCACCACAGAGAGAGAGAACTGCTCCATAAAGTAACTAACTTTGGCCTTCCGGAAAGCCTGGGTGCACTTATTTCTCATTTGCCTGAATGAGAGCCAGTCAGCCTGAGTATGTGTGTGCCAAGCCTTTCGCCAAATGCAATTCTTGAGGTGGAGTAACTCTGCAAGATCACGGTCGATCCAGGGGCTAAATCTGTTTTTAATTCTCATTTCCTTTATGGTGGCGTGTTTGTTAACAATATCACTGAAAATATTGCTCATTAAAGTTTTTTAGCAAGCATCTATAACAAATCAGGACAGGTCGTTTGACTGAGCAGCCATTACGAACACAGGCTGTAAAACAGTGATCACTAAGGTCATTACAGAAAACACCAGACTGATACCTATCAGGTGGACTCCAACCTGTGGTATATTCAATTGATTGGACARGATTTGGAAAGGCACACACTTGTCTATATAAGATCCCACAGTTGACAGTGCATGTCAGAGCACAAACCAGGCCATGAGATCGAAGGAATTGTCTATAAAGCTCAGAGACAGGATTGTGTCGAGGCACAGATCTGGGCAAGGGTACCAAAACATTTCTGCAGCATTGAAGGTCCCCAAGAACACAGTGGCCTCCGTCATTCTTAAATGGAAGTGTGGAACCACCAAGACTCTTCCAAGAGCTGGCTGCCTGGCCAAACTGAGCAATCGGGGGAGAAGGGCCTTGGTCAGGGAGGTGACCAAGAATCTGATGGTCACTGTGACAGAGCTCCAGAGTCCCTCTGTGGAGAACCTTCTAGAAGGAGAACCATCTCTTCAGCACTCAACCAATCTGGCCTTTGTGGTGGAGCGGCCAGACGGAAGCCACTCCTCAATAAAAGGCACATGACAGCCCGCTTGGAGTTTACCAAAAGGCACCTAAAGAACTCTCAGACCATGAGAAACAAGATTCTCTGGTCTGATGAAACCAAGATCGAACTCTTTGGCGTCACATCTTAAGCGTCACATCTGGAGGAAACCTGGTGGTGGCAGCATCATGCTGTGGGGAGGTTTTTCAGTGGCAGGGACTGGGAGACTAGTCAGGATCAAGGAATAGATGAACGGAGCAAAGTACAGAGAGATCCTTGATTAAAACCTGCTCAGGACCTCAGCCTGGCGAACGTTCCAACAGGACAATGACCCTAAGCACACAGCCAAGACAACGCAGGAGTGGCTTTGGGACAAGTCTCTGAATGTCCTTGAGTGGCCCAGCCAGAGCCCGGACTTGAACCTGATCTAACATCTCTGGAGGGACCTGAAAATGCTGTGCAGCGACGCTCCCCTTCCAACCTGACAGAGCTTGTTAGGATCTGCAGAGAAGAATGGGAGAAACTCCCCAAATACAGGTGTGCCAAGCTTGTAGTGTCATACCCAAGAAGACTCAAGGCTGTAATCGCTGACAAAAGGTGCTTCAACACCTACTGAGTAAAGAGTCTGAATATTTATCTAAATGTGATATTTCCGTTTTTTTAATTTTAATACATTTGCTTTAAAAAGAAACATGTTTTTGCTTCGTTATTATAGGGTATTGTGTGTAGATTAATGAGGGAGGAAAACAATTAAATATTTTTATAATAAGTGTTAGGATTTATGTTTATGCACTATAGCCCGCTACCATATTGTTTGAAGATGAATATTGTTTTGTTACACACACACATAAACAATGCAGATGTGTGTGTGTGTATGTGTGTAAAGATTGAGCAACATAGAGTGCCTTGATGCAAAAGCTGTGGTCAATCTGGAGAGGGGAGGGGTGCATATCTCTAGGCCAACCAGGGAGGGTAGGACACTGGACAATAGCAAATAAGGGTAGAATCTGGGGTGAGACACAAGACGGATCTAATCTACCCAACGACCAGATGCGGACAGATGCGAGCACCAAGAGACTGGGACAAGTCTGAGTGCCAGCGATAGGCTGAGCAAAGTTTAAACCAGGCTCAGCCTCTACTGTGATAGGCCAACGGACGGGTTGGAACTAAAGCTGTCATAGTATAAAAACTGTTGTTTGAGCACATTCCAGAGTTCCCTGTTCTACCCTGCGCGGTGATACAGTGAACCCGTATATACGAAAATTGCATTTACCATTTATCGCTTGAGTTTAATTAAAAGTAGTATTAAAAGTATATTCGGTGACTCAGAATCACATTTTGTCCTAATACCAGATTTGAACTGACGCAAATCTCTTTCATAAGGCTGTAATGTAACAAAATGTGGAAAAAGTCAAGGGGTCTGAATACTTTCCGAATGCACTTTGCAAATGATTATACAAAAAAAGAGTAATGGAGAGCAATGTGCATACAATATGGCGAACTTAGCAAAATAAGGAACTTGTGGTAAGTGCATGGGTGCCGCTTATGCACCTCCACTAGTTAGAAAAAAAACAGACTAATCAATTGTAGACTATTTATTTACCTCTAGAGAGATCATAAGAATAAACTACTGCTATTTTTGTATTGATAGCTGGTCGAACTCCAGGTGTCATAAAAAAAGCACCCCCCTGCTGTAAAATAATTTGCTCACCCTCCCGCCTACAAAAATAATTATTACCACCATCAATGAAAGCTGTAGCAACCCTGTTTATAAACGTGGATATCGACTTTACCACTTCAGCATGGTTTTGTAGCACATTCGACGCCACACAGGGCTACTGGGCCAGAAGATTGAGGGTGCGCCTTCCTCAATGGACGAGTTTACTTTCCCTGCCTGCCACAATAGACTACTATCATAGCTGGCTGCAGACAATGATCAGTTGTGGAAAATCAGATATTCAACATTTGTATGCTATATTTATAATTAAATTAAATATATTCAACGAATTTTCCACCAACAGGTTTCTGTGCCAATGCACCACACACAACCAATAAGCAATGCATAACTAACTGCATACCGATTCACAACTTCGAGCGTATATCATCATGGTTTGAGTTGTCAACAACACAATCAAGTAGAGTATGTCAATCTTGACGAACAGAAAATACATTCCTCCATACTCCATATCGAAGGCCTGGTTTGACAATCCCAGAATGTCATTAAACCTTTCGGTATTTTGTAACAGATGTCTCTTTCCATTAATCGAATGGCTGTTGCGCAGTTTGGATGCTGGAATTATACTGAACAAAAATATACATTGTGACTAGTTGTGTTTATGCCACACGTAAAAGGTAATACATAGAAAATGTGAAATGACAAGTATTCAGGCTATATTGAAGCGTTAAATTCGCATAATAACACACGCATGATAACATATGCACCATACACATGTAAACATAGATTTTGTGCTGTAGATATGTGGTAGTGGAGTAGGGGCCTGAGGGCACACACTTAGTGTGTTGTGAAATCGGTTATGAATGTATTGTAAAACTGCCTTAATTTTGCCGGACCCCAGGAAGAGTAGCTGATGCCTTGGCAGCAGCTAATGGGGATCCATAATAAATACAAATACAAATGTAATTGCTAAAATATACTTAAATATCAAAAGTAAAAGTATAAATAATTTTAAATTCCTTATATTAAGCAGATGACCACATATTCGAGTTTTTTTATTTACAGATAGCCAGGGGCAAACTCCAACACTCAAATATAATTTACAAATTAAGCATGTGTTTAGTGAGTCTGCCAGATCAGATGCAGTAGGGATGACCAGGGATGTTCTGTGAATTAGACCATTTTACTGTCCTACTAAGCATTCAAAATGTAACGAGTACTTTTGGGTGTATAGAGTAAAAAGTACATAATTGTCTTTACGAATGTAGTGAAGTAAAAGTAAAAGTAGTCAAAATTATGAATAGTAAAGTAAGTACAGATACCCCAAAAAACTCCTTAAGTAGCGCTTTAAAGTATATTTTTACTTAAGTACTTTACACCACTGCTACTACATCATACTAACATTTTCCCTATACCCATCATGAGGTAGCTACAACCTAGCCGATGAATGATAGTTTACAACGTGACAGACAGTGCCACATTCAATACCTCCTTGCACACTCTTGCCTGCATCTTTTATTTTTTTTTATTTCACCTTTATTTAACCAGGTAGGCTAGTTGAGAACAAGTTCTCATTTGCAACTGCGACCTGGCCAAGATCTAGCTGATCTAGGGCATAATCATTAGTCCAACAGTTGCAAACGAGAGTTTCTATTGGACAAATTCAGGTCTGTTTATCCCCGCTTCGTTCCGTTTGCTTCTGTTTAAGATTTTCTTTCAACAGAATTTGCGGAATGAATACACCCCTGATCACATGTAAACAGTTCACTTTCATAGCAGCCACGTTGTGTTCCTTCTTGCATCTATGCGCTCTCCTCCTCTCACCTTTTCCCATTTGGGGGCAGCAGGTAGCCTAGTGGTTAGAGCGTTGGGCCAGAAACCGAAAGGTTGCTAGATCGAATCCCAGCGCTGACAAGGTAAAGATCTGTCGTTCTGCCCCTGAACAAGGCAGTTAACCCACTGTTCCTAGGCCGTCATTGTGGATAAGAAGTTGTTCTTAACTGACTTGCCTAGTTAAATAAAGGTTAAATAAAATAAAAATCGCTTGTGGACTTCAATGCACAACACATCGCCTGTATGTGTCCAGGTGAAAAAACCTTTCCAAGCCAAACCATATCATAACCGCTACACACAACCTACATCGTTGTCACCGTATTAGCTAAAGTAACATCATAGTCAACATAGCTAATTCAACTACCAAGTTAGTAAACCTGCTACAATCATGCAGTAACATTACAGTGTAAGCAGTTTAGCACTTACACTGGCAGGCCCCGGTGGCAATAAATTAGTAAAACCAATAGCTTACCTTGACTTGGAAGAATCATGTGTTGTGTTGGATAGTCATAGCCAGCTAGCTAACATAGCATTGCTCTGTTTGAACAGGGTGTTTGAGTAGGCTAATCTAGCTAGCTGCATTTGCTAGCTAAGTAAGTGAAACTGAAAGTGGAAAAAAATGACTAAATCTCTCTCTCTTGCTAGCTAGCTGTAGCTTATGCTTTCAGATCTAGATTCATTCTCTGATCCTTTGATTGGGTGGACAATATGTCAGTTCATGCTGCAAGAGCTCTGATAGGTTGGAGGACGTCCTCTGGAAGTTGTCATAATTACTGTGTAAGTTTATAGAAAGCGGTGAGAACCATGAGCTTCCTAGATTTTTTATTGAAGTCAATGTACCCAGAGGAGGACGGAAGCTAGCCGTCTTCCGGCTACACCATTGTGCTACCCCACAGAGTGCTTTTGAGGCTACTGTAGACCTTCATTGCAAAACAGTGTGTTTTAATAAATTATTTGGTGACGTGAATATATTAAGTAAAGTTTTATCTAAAAAGGATAACTTTTAAAATGTTTAAAAATGTTTTTGTTGATGAAGAAATTCACTGAGGAGGAGGGTCCACCCCTTCCTCTTCTGAGGAACCTCCACTGGCATAGGCCTGTGTGGCCACACCACACATAGAACAATGAGACAGATATTTTACCGGATGTATAAAAGTGAAGCAAACGCTTGGCGTTTACACTCACTACCAATTATGGTAGTGAGAGGAAGCCCTGTGGTCGGCAGTGGGAGAATAGATTTTTGCCGACATCCTGCAACTTTTCTCATTGATTAAACATTTGATCTCAATACAGTTTTCTGTTCCTAAAACTATAATATGTTATGAACAGAGTGGACAAAGTTTTGTAGAACTTTGCCAAAGTGTTCAAAAATCGTGTTATTTCAAAGGGGTGCAAAGACAAATTGAGTTACTGCACACGCTTACTTCCCTAATGGAAATACACAAATGTTTGCTAGAACACACCAATAGAATCTCGCTAGGTTGTGCTTGGCTCTGCCCACCTCCTTGCTTGTTCTGTCCAATATGACTCATTTGTCCCGATTAGAAACGACAGACGGTGGTTTATCTTTGGTTAGTTATAAAAAATATTTGGCCACACTATAGGACGACTTCGGAGAATGATGATCGGCAACAGTATCAGAAGTAAAAATACAGCCAGACCAGTGGCGGTTCTAGACCATTTCAACTGGGGGGGCCAACCTGGGGCCAGTTGTACTGTTAGAGGGGCCAGTTACATTAGACGTTATTGTTGTCATATCGTTTTCTTCACTGCATTGCAGGCATTAGCAGGCAAAAGACCATGTTCCTCATTGCCACTGTCTAATAACGGATGTAAAAAAAGAACGATAGCAAAAATTWGTTATGTAAAAATTATTTCATACTCCACATTTAGGGGGGCCACAAGGGGGTCCAAAATTGTTGTCACAGGGGCACTGTGCATAAGGGAAGTACCAAAACACCTTGATAGACGGCATACAAGCAGATGAGTAAATTTGACTATACTGTATACTGTATAAGACATGATATAGTAAAACCTGTAAAATGGCGATTGTAAATCAGGGGAAAAAACAAGCAAAGTATGAAATGTGTTCTACCCTCTTGTGGCTTTGAGTGTGTAGTGAATCTTGTCAAGGAGTGTCCCCTTTCTCATTTGAAACAGAAGATAGACACTAAAAGTGGTAACATCATCAAAAGCAACTGCTCCACTCCTGAGTTTAACATACACCTTCTCCCCAACCTCTAGCTTCAGGGAGACTGAATTGGGAAGTTAGTGTAGTATCATCAGATGTGTTATGGAAAGCAGATAGGACCTTCTGGGAATTCTTGCAAATGCTTAAAATCATGTGCTGTGTTCCACGACCAAATCCAGTAATTGCAAAGTGGAAACCCATTTAACCTTTTCAGTGAACACACCTACAGTAACTTCAGAAAGTATTCATACACGTTGACTTATTCCACAACGTGTTGTGTTACAGCCTGAATTCAAAATTGATTACATGGATTTTACACACTGTACCCCATAATGACAAAGTGAAAACATTTTTGTAGAAATCTTTGCAAATGTATTGAAAATGACATACAGGAATATCCTATTTACATAATTATTCACACCCCTGAGTAAATACTTTGTGGAAGCACCTTTGGCTGCGATTACAATTGAGTCATCTTGGGTATGTCTTTGCACATCTGGATTTGGGGATTTTCTCCCATTCCCTTTCTCAAGCTCTGTTAAGTTCGGGATGGGGAGTGGCGGTGAAGAGCAATCTTTAAGTCTTTCCACAGATTCAATCTGGGCGTTGGCTGGGCCACTCAAGGACTTTCACATTCTTGTTCTTAAGCCATTTCAGCATTGCTTTGGCTGTATGCTTGAGGTCATTGTCCTGTTGGAGCATTGTTTTTCATCCCAGTCTAAAGTTGTTTGCAGGTTCTCATCAAGAATTTGCCTGTATTTGGCTCAATTAATATTTCCTCTCTATCCTTACCAGTCTCCCAGTCCCTGCCTCTGAAAAGCATCCCCATAGCATTATGCTGCCACCACCATGCTTCACAGTAGGGGTGGTGTTAGACGGGTGATGAGCTGTGCCTGGTTTTCTCCAGACATAGTGATTTGTATTCAGGTCAAAGAGTTTTTGTCTTATCAGACCACAAAATCTTTTGCCTAATGACCTCAGTCTTTCACAAGCCTTTTTTCAAACTCCAGGTGTGCTGTCATGTGCCTTTTTCTCACGAGTGGCTTCGTCTGGCCACTCTCCCATAAAGCCCAGATTGGTGAAGTGCTGTAGAAACTGTTCTCCCATCTCAGTCAAGGAACTCTGTTCTGTCAGAGTGGTCATTGGGTTCTTGGTCACCTCTCTGATCAAGGTCCATCTTGGTCAGAAGGCCCTATGGTGCTACATAGTGCAACAAAGAACACCACTGCTGACCTCTCTGTGGACTCAGGGCAAGGACCCTTACCAAAAAGTACTGTACTGATGGCAGCACTTCTTTTTACGAAATAGCAAGAAATGTTAGTTACTTCCATCTGGCAGACAAAAAAACGTAATAGTTATCCAAATCTAGCTTTGTGCATTACAGTACCTGGCATTTCTTTCTCCAGTCCAGCTACCAAGCCCRCACTCACTTTCAGCCTGGCCTCCATGGCTATAATGACAGAAATAATTGAAGGATATTTATAAAATAAAACAAACCAATGACAACAGTAGTTGACTTTATATATATCTGACTGTACCTTCATTAATCAGTATATGCTGAGTTTGTCCACCACACCCTCTGTGGCGCTCAAATTGACATCTGTGTCTCTCAGCACTATGCGTTGCTCCACTACCATGTCTCTGACAGCCAGGAGTTCAGTCCAGATGTTGGGGGTGCAGCTGTTAATTTCATCCATTGGAGCTTCAAGGACATGACTAAGGGGGAGGAAGAGTGGAAGAAAGAGAGCAAGAGCAATGACCTACTTTGTGTTGTTCATGTTTCTGATCCTGTCTCTTCTTGTTGTGTGAGGTGCTCTTATGCCTCTGCTCTGCTCCTCACTTCTGATTAATGAATAACTGGGAACGGGAAAGGAAAGGGGGTAACCTAGTCAGTTGTACAACTGAATGCCTTCAACTGAAATGTGTCGTCTGCATTTAACCCAACCACCCTGAATCAGAGAGGTGTGGGGGCTGCCTTAATTGACATCCACATCTTTGGCACCCAGGGAACAGTTACCTGCCTTGCTCAGGGGCAGAAGGACAGATTTTTACCTTGTCAGCCCGGGTGATCCAGCAACCTTTCGGTTACTGACCCAACGCTCTAACCACTAGGCTACCTGCAATGGTGATGTGAAAAATCTACGGAACCTAAGTGTATCTAGATTGGGCGATATCGATAACCCACAATTTGATTTCCTTCTTTGTTCAACAGCTTTATGGTGGTTATCWTATCCACAATCCATTATATTTCATAAAATATTGCTCGTATAGAGCAGTCAGTGACTGTGATTAACAAAGCTCAGGCCGCCACAATTGAAGTGTGGGATGGATCTTAACAAAACATTTATTCACCTACTTGTTGAGGGTGGAGGACATTTTCTTCTATAGTAATATACCATGATGAAATTGCATTGTTAACTCCTACTTCCTCCCTGTACGATCATTATTATGTGTATGTGTAACTAAGACATAAACTCTTGACAGTTTGCAAATAGTTCTATAGTTCTTAATACAGAGAACTAATAATAGTCTCTTTGTGATGGATGGAATCATATTTGATGCCCATATTTCTTATATACAGTGAGGGAAAAAAGTATTTGATCCCCTGCTGATTTTGTACGTTTGCCCACTGACAAAGAAATTATCAGTCTATAATTTTAATGGTAGGTTTATTTGAACAGTGAGAGACAGAATAACAACAAAAATATCCAGAAAAATGCATGTCAAAAATGTTATAAATTGATTTGCATTTTAATGAGGGAAATAAGTATTTGACCCCTTCTCAATCAAAAAGATTTCTGGCTCCCAGGTGTCTTTCATACAGGTAACGAACGGAGATTAGGAGCACACTCTTAAAGGGAGTGCTCCTAATCTCAGTTTCTTACCTGTATAAAAGATACCTGTCCACAGAAGCAATCAATCAATCAGATTCCAAACTCTCCACCATGGCCAAGACCAAAGAGCTCTCCAAGGATGTCAGGGACAAGATTGTAGACCTACACAAGGCTGGAATGGGCTACAAGACCATCGCCAAGCAGCTTGCTGAGAAGGTGACAACAGTTTCTGTGATTATTCGCAAATGGAAGAAACACAAAAGAACTGTCAATCTCCCTCAGCCTGGGGCTCCATGCAAGATCTCACCTCGTGGAGTTGCAATGATCATGAGAACGGTGAGGAATCAGCCCAGAACTACACAGGAGGATCTTGTCAATGATCTCAAGGCAGCTGGGACCATAGTCATCAAGAAAACAATTGGTAACACACTATGCCGTGAAGGACTGAAATCCTGCAGCGCCCGCAAGGTCCCCCTGCTCAAGAAAGCACATATACATGCCCGTCTGAAGTTTGCCAATGAACATCTGAATGATTCAGAGGACAACTGGGTGAACGTGTTGTGGTCAGATGAGACCAAAATGGAGTTTCTTTGGCATCAACCCAACTTGCCGTGTTTGGAGGAGGAGGAATGCTGCCTATGACCCCAAGAAACCATCCCCACCGTCAAACATGGAGGTGTAAACATTATGCTTTGGGGTGTTTTTCTGCTAAAGGGACAGGACAACTTCACCGCACAAAGGGACGATGGACGGGGCCATGTACCGTCAAATCTTGGGTGAAAACTCCTTCCCTCAGCCAGGGTATTGAAAATGGGTCGTGGATGGGTATTCCAGCATGACAATGACCCAAAACACACGGCCAAGGCAACAAAGGAGTGGCTCAAGAAGAAGCACATTAAGGTCCTGGAGTGGCCTAGCCAGTCTCCAGACCTTAATCCCATAGAAAATCTGTGGAGGGAGCTGAAGGTTCGAGTTGCCAAACGTCAGCCTCGAAACCTTAATGACTTGAAGAAGATCTGCAAAGAGGAGTGGACAAAATCCCTCCTGAGATGTGTGCAAACCTGGTGGCCAACTACAAAAACGTCTGACCTCTGTGATTGCCAACAAGGGTTTTGCCACCAAGTACTAAGTCATGTTTTGCAGAGGGGTCAAATACTTATTTCCCTCATTAAAATGCAAATCAATTCATAACATTTTTGACATGCGTTTTTCTGGATTTTTTTGTTGATATTCTGTCTCTCACTGTTCAAATAAACCTACCATTAAAATTATAGACTGATCATTTCTTTGTCAGTGGGCAAACGTACAAAATCAGCAGGGGATCAAATACTTTTTTCCCTCACTGTATGTATTTATTTCTCTGTGGTAAGGGGTTGTGGAGTCTGTAGGGATTTAGAGGGTTGTCAGGAGCTCTCCTCAGACTTCCTGAATTGAAGGGTTGTGGAAAAGGGGGATGTAAATCAAATCAAACCTTATTTGTCACATGCGCCGAATACAACAGGTGTTGTGTGAAATACTCACTGTGAAATACTTACTTACAAGCCCTTAACCAACAGTGCAGTTCAAGAATAGTTACCAAATAAGCTAAAGTAAAAAACTATAAAAAGTAACACAAAAACATAACAATAACGAGGCTATATACAGTGGGTACCGGTACTGGGTCAGTGTGCGGGGGTACAGGTTAGAGGTAGTTTGTACATGTAGGTAGGGGTAAAGAGACTATGCATACAGAATAAACAGCGAGTAGCAGCAGTGTAAAAACAAATGGAGAGGGGAGGTCAATGTAAATAGTCTGGGTGGCCATTTGATTAATTGTTCAGTCTTATGGATTGTGGGTAGAATCTGTTAAGGAACAAGGAATGGTGATGTGAACTTTAGTTCTGTGTGGATTTTCATGATTGCTGATATCTGTGATATGATCCTCCAGCTTGTGTGTAGGTTATTGTATATTGTTGAAAAAAAATGTTAATCCAAAAAATAAAAACCTTTATGGTACTTATTCATAAAGAACCCTCAATAAAAACTAATTATGTTATAAACATAACGGAGAATGTAAGTATGACTGTGTGAGACATAGGCTATCAGTAATAAATAATGTATCAAACATGATGTATCAAAATGTTAGAGTAATTCAATAATTTGACAAAGTCAAAGTCATCCATTGTCAATCTGAAAAAGAGAGAAAAATATTGTATTTAAAGCATTGTCATCAAAGTGGTGACATTCTCAAGCCAGGTACTAAAGTTACTTGTGCCTTGGTGACCAACTTGTTGTCAAGATGACAATAACTAGTTTACATCCCCCTTTCCCCAACCCCTTTCCCCAATGGTTTTCATTGTATATCGGCCTGTATAGGTCATGCTGTATCGTGGGACACTGAAGATATGGCACTCATTTTTAAGCCTGGCTCCACATTCTTTACAAACCACTGCAGCAGCCCTCCATAAACATGCGTGGGGCGGTGTATATTCAGGGTTTAAGGGATGAAGGGGCTGCGATAGGTCCTGACACAAGCCCTTCTGTTCTCCCATCCCCCCTCCCCCTCTATGCTTCCCTGGTCTCAGCCCACACAGTCACATGCACGCGTGCGCTAAACTGTCCCCCCATCATCTGTGACTCAGCTCACACAGCTGCGATAGAGCAGGGCGGCTAACGTTTGAGAAGGGGAAAGAGAGGGAGGGAAAGAAAGAGAGAGACGCAGAGGCAGACAGAGCGAGCGTACAATATACAAAAGAGAGCAAGAGCAGAGAGAACGAGAGAAAGAGAGATGGAAGACAGGGAGGCTGCAGACATCTTTGCTATCAACAATGGAGCATGAAGCTCTGGTAAGGCGATAGGCAGACATTGGGGAGGGGAGTGACATTGAGGAGAGGGGGTCTCGTGTGACCACAGGGAGGGTGGGGGGGATGGGCCTCCAACATAGACCTGCAGTGGCACTGCCAATCTTGGATTAAACAGTATGGTAATGTTCTCAAATTAATCTGTCACTGCACAGGTTTTGTCTCATCATCCTTTTATGTTGACGTCCATTCTCATTGACACGGTGCATGTCTCCTCCTCACATGTGAAGACCCCTTTTTTTATGCCACCGCCGTCTGTCATCCCCCTGCTTCTGCTCTGGTTTCCAGGAACATCGGTCATTGCTCTGTGTGTGTGTGTGTGTGTGTGTGTGTGTGTGTGTGTGTGTGTGTGTGTGTGTGTGTGTGTGTGTGTGTGTGTGTGTGTGTGTGTGTGTGTGTGTGTGTGTGTGTGTGTGTGTGTGTGTGTGTGTGTGTGTGTGTGTGTGTGTGTGTGTGTGTGTGTGTGTGTGTGTGTGTGTGTGTGTGTGTGTGTGTGTGTGTGTGTGTGTGTGTGTTTTTTATTTTGTCTTATTATCCATCTAGAGAGGAAGGAACATTGTGTATTTATTCCTCTCTTCATCAAGTCTGTAACTACATAAGCTTTTCATTAGCTCTCATTGGAATAAAAATAATAGATGAATAGCCTGGTATTGTAGTGCATGCAGTCATTTGTCCTTTAAAATCATATGCTTATGTTTCAATGCAGCTACCTGATTGTAACCTACTTTCTTAAAGTGTCGCCTTGCTTGTCAGTGGATCTGTTGGAAAATAGTTCAGGGCCGTTGGGCTTATCTGAGACCTCTTTCACATGCTAGTAAAATGCTATTAAAGCCACAGTGGCCTGACTAGGTGAATTAGGGTAGCACTCACTGAGAGATGTGTGCTGTCAGTTGTCTTCCCTGGTTCCTGTCTGCTCTGCTGGGGTTGGTGACAGTAATGTTGTGATGTCTGCCCAGTCAACAGGGGGTAATAATTAAACACAACAAATCCCCCATCAGAAACAACTAGATGTTTTTTCATCCTATGTAAACAATCCACAGATGGTTGTCTTTCAGTTAGATCTTGTTACGAGGTTCATCACTGAGGGAGATTAGACCTCCATTGTTTGTTGAGCTGCCTGCCACGTTGCAGGGTTGAAGTGATGGAGTACCCTCCCAGGCTTATGTCATGCAGCATCACACCACTAAATCATACATCACACAAGCTTCAAAAGGATAGAATTGGTAGTGCAGATTTTTATACAAAGCAGGCGACTGTTGTGTTTTATTAACTAAAATAGCTAATAATCATGGTATGCATCATTGGCTTAGGCCTAACCCTCATCATCACCATCATCAGGGCAATGTGTTAAGATATTCATGTGTTAAAAATATACACGATATATACAAAAGTATGTGGATGCCCCTTAAAATTAGTGGATTCGGCTATTTCAGCCACACCCATTGCTGACAGGTGTATACAATCGAGCACACAGCCATGCAATCTCCATAGACAAACATTGGCAGTAGAATGGCCTTACTGAAGAGCTCAGTGACTTTCAATGTGGCACTGTCATAGGATGCCACCTTTCCAACAAGCCAGTTTGACAAATTTCTGCCCTGCTACAGCTGCCCCGGTCAACTGTAAGTGCTGTTATTGTGAAGTGGAAATGTCTAAGAGCAACAACGGTTCAGCTGCGAAGTGGTAGGCCACACAAGCACACAGAACGGGACAGCTGAGTGCTGAAGTGCATAGTGCGTAAAAATTGCCTGTAACACTCACTACCGAGTTCCAAACTGCCTCTGGAAGCAATGTCAGCACAATAACTGTTCGTCGAGAGCTTCATGAAATGGGTTTCCATGGCCGAGCAGCCGTGCACAAGAATAAGTTCACCACGCGCAATGCCAAGCCTCGGCTGGAGTGGTGTAAAGCTCGTCGCCATTGGACTCTGGACCAGTGGAAACTCGTTCACTGGAGTGATGAATCACGCCTCACCGTCTGGCAGTTCACCCCCAATGCATAGTGCCAACTAAAGTTTGGTGGAGGAGGAATAATGGTCTGGGGCTGTTTTTCATGTTTCGGGCTAGGCCACTTAGTTCCAATGAAGGGAAATCTTAACGCTACAGCATACAATAACATTCTAGACGATTTTGTGCTTCCAACTTTGTGGCAACAGTTTGGGGAAGGCCCTTTCCTGTTTCAGCATGACAATGCCCCCGTGCACAAAGCGAGGTCCATACAGAAATGGTTTGTCGAGATCGGTGTGGAAGAACTTGACTTGACAACCCCATCGAACACCTTTGAGATGATTTGGTGCACCGACTTTGAGCCAGGCCTAATTGCCCAATATCAATGCCTGACCTCACTAATGCTCTTGTGTGCCTGAATGGAAGCAAGTCCCTGCAGCAATGTTCCAACATCTAGTGGAAAGCCTTCCTAGAAGAGTGGAGGCTGTTATAGCAGCAAAGGGGGGACCAACTCCATATTAATGGCCAGGATTTTGGAATGAGATGTTCGACGAGCAGGTGTCCACATACTTTTGGTCATGTAGTGTATATATTTTGCGTTTACATGTACAGTATGCACTGTGAAAACACTTTTATTGAGTAAACCGTGATGGGAATGAGATCTGTTTATTAAAGCTAGTGTCCTTAGTTACTACATCCATTTTTGGTATTATAAATTAATGATATATACCCATTGATTTCTTGAAGATAAAATATATAAATGCCTCATGAGTTTGGTTCAACTGTCGTTCCCTATCAGAACCCAAAATATACATTAACTTGTTTTACTCCAAATGTTTGAAAACAATGTAAATGTAAACAAACACTGTATAGCCTCATGGCTAGATGGTCAGTCCTTGCATCCATAGCACTGTTTATGAATTTGAGAGTGGTTACTTCACATCAATCATGGCAACCACTTTCTTTCTGTCTCTGCACTCTGTTACCCCCCCCTTCCCTGCTTAGCTGGATAAAAGCGAAGTGACAACGTTGTGCCTGCCTCCCTCAGCCAGCCATGGTGGCTCTGACAGTAACATCAGCTTGGATGGGGCCGGGGTGGGGGCTGAAGGTTCAGGGGTCGTCGATCCGCAACGAACGCGGCTCGCTCTGGAGCACCTGCAGCAGAAGATCCTGAAAATCACTGAGCAGATTCGCATAGAACAGGAGGCGCGAGATGACAACGTAGCTGAGTACCTGAAGCTGGCCCACAACGCAGACAAGCTGCAGGCCTCGCGCATCAAACAGGTGTTTGAGAAGAAGAACCAGAGGTCTGCACAGACCATCGCCCACCTGCACAAGAAGCTAGATCACTACCACAAGAAGCTGAAGGAGATAGAGCAGGTGAGTGTGTGTTTTACCCTGACTGCTGCTTTCTGACGAGATGATACGTTGTCACTTTCTGAGTAGGGTTGGACGGTACCTACATTACCATGTTGATTCCCGTATCATTTTTGTGGAAGTAGTGCCGTAACAGCGGGTAGTCAAAAATACCTATTTCAATACCTGGGTTTGAAAAAACAAGACATGAGATGTCACTTATTCACTATCGAAAGAAAAACTTGTATAATAGAAAAACAAATAAGAATGATTAGCTTTATCTTTCAACCACTACACACATTGATTGCAGGTATTTAMRTAAAAAGTGCAAATATTGACCGTTTCCATGGTATTGTAAATCATATCACCAGTACTTCAAAATACCTTGGTATACAGTATTATCATATACTTGCCCAACCCTATTCCTAACTAGATTATCTGAGTATTCGGTTCAGACTGTTACCTCTTATTGATGTGTTTATGTTCTCTGATCGCCATCCTCTGTTATCTCACCTCCACCATTCCACTTTTATTTCCATCCCTCATCACTTCTCCATCCATATATCTACTGCTCCTTCACATCCTGTCAATCTATTTCCCTCCTCTTCCTCCTGACCCATTTCTTTTCATTTCTCCCTCTCATCTTCCATCCCCCGTCCTCCCTCTACCCTCCTTATAGAATGGTCCAGCTCGTCAGCCTAAGGATGTGCTGCGGGACATGCAACAGGGGCTGAAGGACATGGGGGCCAATGTACGAGCAGGGTTCCATGGCTTTGGCGGGGGTATGGTGGATGGGGTCAAAGGAGGGGTGGAAGGGGTCAAAGGAGCTGTGGTGTCTAAGCCACGGGAGTTCGCCAGCTTGATCCGCAACAAATTTGGCAGTGCAGACAACATCTCCCACCTCATAGAGGACGGGGTGGGAGGGCACTCGGAGGACGTGCCTGCTCAAAGAGCCCTGAGTGGCAGTGCCACCCTGGTCTCCAGCCCCAAGTACGGTAGCGACGACGAGTGCTCCAGTGCCTCCTCTGGCTCAGCGCCAGGCAGTCACTCAGGTTGGGCTGGGGGAGGAGGTGGGATGTCGGGGCATGGGCAGGCTGGCCTGGGGAGCCCCAGACTGGAAGGGCACCACCACCACCACCACCACCACATCCACAGCTCCTGGGACACTCTGCTGGAAGGCCTGCAGGAGATCAAGGCCAGCCAGGCCCACATGGAGGATGCCATCGAGGACATGAAGAGTCAGCTGCAGAGTGACTACTCCTACATGACCCAGTGCCTACAGGAGGAGAGATACAGGTACAGACCAACACCTAGGCCAAGACACAGAGCATGAAATGAGAGTTGTTGGTATACATTGTTCTCACACTAACTGCTGAACAAGCTGGTTTGCTTTTAGCTTGTTTCAGACCAGCAGTGTAAATCATGTCCAGTGTTTTCACTCTACATGATTTATGCTGAATGATATTCATGAGGATAATTAAATAGGTCAGTAAAACTGGTACAACAGGTTTGGTACATTTCAAATTGTCAAAATCAGAAGTAGTTGTTATAACACATCAAATCGATTCTCAAATTAAGTGGATTGAGTGACACCTTGAAAACACCATAAATATGTACAAATCTTTCTCTAACTCGTTGAATTGGTCTTCACTTTGCTGGTCTAAATTATACATAGATTTTTTATCTATCGTTCTTTTTAGGTACGAGCGACTGGAAGAGCAGCTGAATGACTTGACAGAGCTGCACCAGAACGAGATGACTAATCTGAAACAGGAGCTGGCCAGCATAGAGGAGAAAGTGGCCTACCAGTCCTATGAGAGAGCCAGAGACATTCAGGTAGATACTTGGATTTACAGTATAATATGTAGTAAGATAGCACAATACTTTTTCTGTATGACTCCAGAAATTAACCCCTAATTCTGTTGTAACTTTGTGTTTGTGTGGTGTGTATACATGCAGGAAGCAGTGGAGTCGTGCCTGACTCGCATCACTAAGTTGGAGCTCCAGCAGCAGCAGCAGCAGGTGGTGCAGTTGGAGGGTGTGGAGAACGCCAACGCCCGCGCCTTACTGGGCAAACTCATCAACATCATCCTGGCACTCATGGCTGTAGTGCTGGTCTTTGTCTCCACCCTGGCCAATTTCATCACCCCACTCATGAAGACCCGAGCACGGGTGGCCGCCACGGTCATGCTGGCCCTTTTCCTGTTCATCCTCTGGAAGCACTGGGACTTCCTGGAGCTGTGGCTACTGCCCAGCTGAGCTCCCCACAGCCAATCACCCACTCCCCTGTGTCTGAGTGACCAGGATGTGGACAGAGGGACCAGATTGATACACTAAGCTGCCCCAGACAAACTAAAAGTTTGGAACAAAGTCATATTTCTGAAAGGGAACCGTTGCACTTTTTTCATAGGGTTTATGCTTGGAGAGTTGTACTTATGAGTGTTGTAAGGCACAAAACTTTTTCTTTACAAAGCAACTGAAGAAGACTCCCTTTGGATGGAAGATGGTGGCCATTTTTGGTTGAGATAGAGACTTTTTAGGAGGTGATTTAATGGTGATTACAAGGAATCCGAGAAACTATCTGCCTGGTCGCTTGGCAACTCAAGCATTTGCTCTTTCTCTTGACTAATCTAGTGGCGTCAACTCACCATCATAGTCACTATGATTTCATTACAATTTGAGAATTCATGTTGAAATTCTTTGACACATCTCAAAAAATTGTAGTATAGGCCTACACTTAGAAGTGATAATAGATAGAATAACAAATTATGCTTTGCTAAACCATGTTTGCTGTTACAGTTCCTTTGTATTGAGCCAATTGTATATTTGGAGGACATGGCTAAGCAAAAGGATTGCTTTTTTGCTGAATGTTAAGGTATGTACTACTCATGCATGTCCTCACTTGTGCATTTATACCTGTGTGATGCACTTGGCATGAGTAACATTCCAACACCAACAGAAATACACGTTGCTCTTTTATCATTATTCTGTTGTCTATAGACAGTTTGTACCTAAATGTTCTTCTCCATATTAATTCTAAAACAGTCAACTAAATCACTTCTGGTGTTTAAACTACACTTTTTGGGTGCATCAATCATTTTCGTCTCTTATGTGATGTAAAGAAGAACTTTGGAGGGCCAGGACGTATTCTGGTGAGATGGATCCTCACAACTACTGAATTATCTATTAGCTATTCTGAGCATCAATGCCATTTCATAACCACTGTTGTAGAGCAGCTAAGAATCTATGTAACGTCAGATCCACAGCATGTTTGACCATTGCTTCCATATTTCTATCCAGTTTGCTAACTCCATCACAACTCTGTTCCATTCTTAATAAATCAATTCTGAAACGATGCTAATGTTGCATGATATTGGAAAGTCGGATGGTTTTCATGGAACTGTGTATATCTAACAGTATCGACTAGAGAGAATAATAATAATACTAAGTAATCAGTGATAACCTGTAATCTGTATCATGAAAAAGGTACTAATTTCAAAGACAATCCCTCAATGTACCCCCCTGCAAAAAAAAAGCCTGAACTCCAGGCGGGTTCAAGCTTAAGGTTTGTATATCAACTCCCTGTAGGAGACAGTTTGTTTAAGCAGTAACCTATAATAAGTGCATCTTTTTACTAATCGAGTGTCCATCATGGGGCGGCAGCGTAGCCTAGTGGTTAGAGCATTGGACTAGTAACCGAAAGGTTGCTAGATTGAATCCCTGAGCTGACAATGTACAAATCTGTCGTTCTGCCCCTGAACAAGGCGGTTAACCCACTGTTCCTAGGCCGTCATTGAAAATAAGAATTTGTTCTTAACTGACTTGCCTAGTTAAATAAAGGTACAAAATAAATAAAACAATTCAGTGTGGGTTGAGTTTACAATTGGTTTCACTTCTAAAATACTGTATGTGCTTAGACATGCAGTGAACAGCCTCTAAAAATAATTATGTAATCCTTTAATCCACATATGTGACCAGGTGAAAGGTAACCAATTGGATTTCAAATTGTTTGGGATAAACACATATATGCTTGTTCTGTTGCCAAAATGTAAGAGTTCACTGTTCTTAGCAACAGTACAAAATAAACTAACTATGGAACACTTAAAGGATAAGACTYAGCCCTAAAAAAAACGATTTGTCATGGTTGCCAGGTTTAGTTAGACTTCCCATGATCAATTTACAAAAATAATATCCATATTTTCCACCAGGAGGTGCCTTTGTGCAGATGAAACTCACCTATGGGATTGTGGATATGGATATTATTTTTGTAAATTGATCAAGGGAGGTCTTACATGTTCAAGGGAATTCTTATTGGATGTGCTAGTAGTTACCGCGACAAAATCAAGAACTTACTGAACCTGAAAAATGTACTCTAGAAAAACACAGTAAGCTAATATAGTGAGAAACACTGACAGTTTAAGACAGCCCATCAATGTAAGAGGGTACAGCTGGTAGTACGTTAACAAAATATGCAAGTGACACACAAATGTAAGTATTTTCTTGTTTTTTAATCATTGTCAGGCAAACCCCATATGACAATTACATTGATGACAGGTGCTTTTACAATACAGAAGAGATCATGACAGGCCCATGGAAAGGCCATACCTGACCTTAAAAAGTAAGACATTCATCGTCATTAGATTATTCCAACTTTTACAGTTCACATAAATGAATTTTGTACACTGAACAAAAATATAAACGCAACATGTAAAGTGTTGGTCCCATGTTTCATGAGCGGAAATAAAAGATCCCAGAACTGTTCCATACACACAAAAGCATATTTCTCTCAAATTCTGTGCACAAATTGGTTTACATCCCTGTTAGTGAGCATTTCTCCTTTGCCAAGATAATCCATTCACCTGACAGGGGTGGCATATCAATAAGCTGATTAAGCAGCATGATCATTACACAGGTGAACCTTGTGCTAGGGACAATAAAAGGCCACTAAAATGTGCAGTTTTGTCACAACACAAAGCTACAGATGTCTTACGTTGAGGCAGCATGCAATTGGCATGCTGCCTCAACGTAATTGCAATTGGCATGCTGACTATAAGAAAGTAGATGAAACTGTGGGTTTGCACAACCAAAGAATTTCTGCACAAACTGTCAGAAACCGTCTCGGGGAAGCTCATCTGCATGCACACCATGGTCTTGACCTGACTGCAGTTCAGCATCGTTACTCGACCAGTGGGCAAATGATAATCTTCCATGGCCACTGGCATGCTAGAAAGTGTACTCTTCACGGATGAATCCCGGTTTCAACTGTACCGGGCAGATGGCAGTGTATGGCATTGTGTGGGTGAGCGGTTTGCTGATTTCAACGTTGTGAACAGAYTGGCYGTGGGGTTATGGTATGGGCAGGCATAAGCTAGGACAAGGAACACAATTGCATTTTATCGATGGCAATTTAAATGCAGAGATACCGTGCCGAGATCCTGCGGCTCGTTGTCGTGCCATTCAGCCGCCGCCATCACCTAATGTTTCAGTATGATAATGCACGGCCCCATGTTACAAGGATCTGCACAGAATTCCTGGAAGCTGAAAATGCCACAGTTCTTTCATGGCCTGCTTACACACCAGACATGTCACCCATTGAGCATGTTTGGGATGCTCTGGATTGAAGTGTACGACAGCGTGTTCAAGTTCCCGACAACATCCAGGAACTTCACACAGCCATTGAAGAGGAGTGGGACAACATTCCACAGGCCACAATCAACAGCCTGATAAATTCTATGCGAAGGAGATGTGTTGAGATGAGGCAAATAGTGTTCACACCAGATACTGACTGGTTTTGTGATCCACACCCCTACCTTTTTTTTTTTTAAAGGTATCTGTGACCAACCGATGCATATCTGTATTCTCAGTCATGTGAAATCCATAGATTAGGGGCTAATGAATTCATTTAAATTGATTTCCTTATATTTACTCTAACTCGGTAAAATCTTTGAAATTGTTGCATGTTGCGTTTATATTTTTGTTCCGTGTATTTGATTCATATCAAGACCAGCAGTACAATAACTCTTGAGAACCTGGCAAACTAAGACCCCAAATAGAAACAGCAGAGTAGAAAAAAACTACGTATTACAAAGCTGAAGAATTCCTGATTTTATCTTGATTTCATGTCATGATGTCACACATATATTGCTTGCAGGTGCTCCACTCCAGTGAAATGGATACCCCTCTTAACCCAAACAATTATCCCAACAACACACTCTCCAATATCTCAGTCCTTTGTTCATTCTTCCATCCATTTCTACCCATGAACAGAGTTACAGTGCACCGGACTCCAACCAGAGCCTAAACTAGCCTCTACAATTAAGGTAGGAGGAGAAGAGAGCTGCCACATGACATAGAAGTCAATAAAAGATCAGAAGGAGCCCATTGATCATGGGATCAACGAACTAAGCCCCTCCTCCATAAAGGTGCAGCATGACGCCAGTTGGCCCAATACAATTCCCATCCATCTCCAGAGTAGCTTTCTACCACACAACTCCAGACCTCTGTTCAAGGTAGGGAAACGGAGTACATACAGGAATATCTACACACCATCTATACCGTTCATTCTGTTGGCCCAGACCAAGGCCTTAAAGCCTGAGATATCCACAGCAGAACGAGAGAGGTCATAGTGAGATACAGATGACACTGGGTTGGAGACTAAAATGCCCTTGGCTGACATCTCATTGTGGTTGAGAATACAGAACAGAGGTAGGCTAGGCAACATTGGTTATGGAGTGTCTGATAGTATCTGCAGGCTTGCCGTAATCCACCCAGGCTCTGAATCACCTGATGCAATTAATAATATC
Source organism: Salvelinus sp. IW2-2015 (assembly GCF_002910315.2). Classification (NCBI taxonomy): domain Eukaryota; kingdom Metazoa; phylum Chordata; class Actinopteri; order Salmoniformes; family Salmonidae; genus Salvelinus; species Salvelinus sp. IW2-2015. The sequence goes on from NC_036838.1 coordinate 38,422,620, forward strand.
TGATCCTGAGCCACAAAGGGAAACTCAATTAGTTTAGCCACAGAAAAATTCCTATTCCGTTCCAAATGGCTGGTGTTCATCACCCCAGGAGGGAGATAACTTGCGTCATCCTCCACCAATGTTTAACTCCTGTACAATGTAAAGCACTTTGACACCTGGTGAAATACATAACTAACCGTGATCAACATTGCCTTCCCTTGTGGTACAACGTTCAGTAGCTCTCACATGGCTGTTAGCATACCAGACTCAACAAATGTGGGCTGAGTTGTTTCAAGCCAAGGGAAATCTAGGTGTAAACCAGGGTTTAGCCTGGTAGAGGGAGTGTAACATGCCCAGGCAGACCTCTAGGCAACAGACACAGATATAGGTCTCAGTCCCCCAGACCAGGTAGTACACCCTGGTCTAGGGTGTAGGAGGGAGAGGGGCCTAGGCAGACCTCTGGGTATAGAACAAAATGTAGGCCTGAGTGTTGCACACCTCCTCCACACTGCACACGTTCATCTCAGAGTCATTACAGTGGACCCAGAAACCTGGAAACACACACAGGGAGAGGGCTGGTTACAGCTTGGCAAACTGTGCCACCTACAGTCCCAACAGCAACTCATGTAATCTCACAGTATCAGGTTATACAGGGCAAGAGGTAGCCTAGTGGTTAGAGTGTTGGACTTGTAACCGAAAGGTTGCAAGATCAAATCCCCGAGCTGACAAGGTAAAAATCTGTCGTTCTGCCCCTGAACAATGCAGTTAATCCACTGTTCCTAGGCCGTCATTGAAAATAACTATTTGTTCTTAACTGACTTGCCTAGTTAAATAAAGGTTTACATTTTTTTTTTTTTAATACCCGGAGCAAAACGTTTATGAGAGTCAACTGCACTACACAACTAAACATTTGACCAATTCATCATGTTTTTAAATCTGAAAAGACCAAGTGAAAATCCTGCCTAAACTACAGGCTATTCTAAGACAGAGTTGTTTGCTTGGATGCAAGTTTCTGGTATCTTGGTCCCACTTACCTCCCTCGGTGTTGTAGCAGTATGCAGTGTAGTGCCCTGAGCCAAAGCCTTTCCCATGGTGCATGACTACAGCAGACAGGTCGTAGGTGTAGCCCTCTCTGTGAACCGACTGGCCCGAGTCTGTGCAGCAGTAGGGCTCTATGTTCAAAACCTGGTCAAAGGCCACATGGACGCCAATCTTCTCCCTGTGGTTCCGGCCTGACCATCTGTCACAGAACAGGGATTGGTTATCTTATGCTTGTCCTTGCTACAAGACATCCCCTTGCAGAAATATACAATCCTATCAACTAAACCATAACACACATTTGGAAACCAAGAAGGACAGACAATTGGTGGGTGTAAATCTTGACTGTGTAAGCAGACTATGTCTTCAAATGCAGTAGACAAACTGGGTGTTTGAATACATGCTTCCTGCAACTGTAATAAATGCTCTGAATGACCAGTATGTACTAAAGTTCAGGGGCTAACCTGAAGCGTTTGAGGTGCAGCCGTAGAACCTGAGGTAGGCGGTAGATCAGCAGCTGCTTACATGCCTCTGACAGAACCAGGGGCTTGTGGGACGTCTTCCGTCTTTTCCCTGACAATTATAAAAATACAGGTCACAGACGTGTAACATTTGTGTGACATGGAGGTACAGGACGTGACCACTATAAAAGCAGAACTATATTGTGATTACCCAAAAAGCAAAAACTCAGTTTCACTTTCAATATCAATCAATTGGCAAATTAGTCAAATAAAATCTAGCCCGAAAAGAGACACACACACACACACACAATAGTGCTCCCCAGCTTGTAGTCCTAGAAAACTGAATTTAGTTACCTCGGGTTCATTCAGCCATTCCTATGGGGAAACACATACTTAGAAGATCTTATAGGTTTTGTTCTATGAGATAATATCAGTCAGTGAACATGATCTTTATGAATTATGACACCTTTGTGCTTTTTAAAAATTAAATGCTTAAAAATTCAAAAAGTGACTTCAGTTGATTAAGATCTCACAGAACAAAATGTATAAGATCTCCTAAGCTTGTGCTTATCACAGACCTTATTTTCAGCATGTATCCAAAACCTACAAAAACTCCATTAATTTCCCCATAGGCTTTGTCTAACAAACCATGGCGGCATTAGTACCTACAAAAAGACGCCATTACTATTGCTCTCTATAGGCCTACTTCCCTAACCATGATTCTGGTCGAATAGCTGAATAAAAAGAACAGCAAAACACAGTACAGGAGGATTTGTCTATTGCATTAACAGACATTAGTCTCTGTCCCAGTACTAACTGTTGCAGTGGTTGCAAGCATAGATGCTGCCCTCCAGAGCCTCTGTCTCAGTGAACTTGGCCAGCATCTCAGTGAGGGAGCAGCTGCGCTGGTAGGCCAGAGACGCAGCCGAGCCCTTCTCCGTGCTGTGGTAGCGCTCCGGGAACTCCAGGGACAGGTCCCAGAATGGCTCCACCGTGTTCGACTTGTGTTTACAGGACAGACACGTCACCTGGACAGATGCAGGGATAACCAAGCAAACATTTTACCAAGGGCTTATTAGTTCAAATCTGACACGCCTTAGTTCTGGTGCTGGAGAGCAACTATTGTCCTGCTTGACTTGAGACTCAGAAAAAAAGGCTGTGTAACAAGCAATAGGTATCTCTTTTTTTTTTTAAATGCTCACCTGGAGTGAAATCCAGCAATCAACTAGTAATAGTGGAGAAAACCTGGCCTAACGTGGAAATGCTATAGAGTAGAAAGAGCTTAAACATCCTTGTGATTTACCTTTAGCCATGATAGGGTGCTGACGGTCAAACCTAAATTAATGTGTTGTGTACAATTGCCATGTCAATGAGTAGAGACCTTTACCTGGCTGAGTAGCTGCCCGTGAAAGATGGTGTTGAGGACCTTGAGCACTTGCTTGGAGAGCTTCCTCTGGGTGATGGGGATGACAATCCTGCGCTTGCTGCCTTCTGATTCCAGCTCCTGCTGCACCTTGTCCAGCAGCTCACACAGAAACTCCTGTGCGTCCTGCTGGTCATAGCCACGGAACGCTGGGATCAGGTTCCACACAGAGTGCAGCATGGCAAAGGGCGACACCAACGACCATCGGCCAGACCACATGACCCTGAACAGTGTGTGCAGCTCGTGGCACAGTGACATCTGCTGGCGGGTGGAGGATCGCGGCTCCTTGGGCTGGACCAGCTCTGCTGCATTTAGGCCGGGGGGCGAGCTCTGCTTGCTGACAGCAGGGAGACCCCCACTGGCTGCCTTCCCCATGCCACGTCCCAGAGGGCAGCCTGGTGTGGCTGCACTACCACTCCCCACCACAGCCCCAGCCACACCCTGGTTTGTCTTGGCCAGCAGCTCCTCAGTCTCACACATGTCCAATGTGAGGAAGCACTCCCTGAATTTCTGCAGGTGGCTCAGCACCTGTAAGATAGAGTTCATGTAGCACGTGTTCCCAAGGTTGCGTAGCCCAGTGACCCCCGGGGCCAGTCTACGACGGGTCGCTTTATGGGAGGAGTAGTACCTCCGTACTTTGAGTTTACGAGTCCTGCCATTGCTGGGGGGCTTCAGGGATAGAAGGGAGGTTTTTTTGGGTGGAGGCAAACGCTCCGGAGGGTCGCGGAACTTCAGGGGGATAAGTGTGATGGTTGAGCGGGGCGCCTGGGTGAGCAGCCTGGCACTCTTCCTGGGCGGCACATTGGCCAGCTCTCCCATGAGTCTCCTCTTCATCTCATTCTTCTGGCGCCGAACCTCCTCCTTCTCCTGCTCGAGTTTCTCCTCCCGCTGGCTCTGTTCCTCCTGCTGCCGGTTCCTCCAGCGGCGCAGCATCTTCCCCAGCAGCACCTTCCTTCGGTGCCACAGGGCCGTCTGCATGGCAGGCTGGGGCCCGCTCTCGCCCACCCAGGGGTTGCAGTCACCACCTGCAGAGGAGCGCAGGGAGCGCCTGCCAGGGCTACGCACAGTGGAGAGCGCCCCCCGCAGGAGCTTGAGGTCTCCTTCAGCATTGTCGTTGAGCACATAGTCTCCACAGGCGAAGCAGAAGACGTCCAGCTCCCGCACTTCCATGGCCAGGGGGTGGTTTGACTCCTGGAAGTGTTTGAGGGAGTGCTCTTCCATGAAGCGGCCACAGGCCACGTGAGAGCACTTGAGACAGGCCCACACTGACTCGGTGGTGCAGCAGTCCATGCAGCGCCATTTCTGTGAGTTGAGGATGGAGTGTTCGTGGCCTAGGCGAAGACGCCCCACGTGCTTACAGCGGTCCATCTCTCCAGATGCACATGTGCCTGCCCACAGCGTCAGGACACACGCCTCTGTGCCAAGCAGCAGCTCATCCTGCAGGAGGGAAAAGGAGATCAACTTCAGTAAATCATAGGGATAGAAATCAACCGCTTCATTTCAGATATGCTAAATACAAAATGTGTTCTCTATTTGAAAGTAAACTGACTGGTGTAGCATGTGGAAAAAATTGAGGACCAAGAATATGAACTTGCACACCATGTAAGCTTGTTTTACTTACTGTAAAAAACACTGTGTGCTGATTTAAGTCAGTGTTCTTTCAACATAAGCAAAGGGACCTTCACAGGTGCAATCAATCAGCTTCACTCATGTCTGGTTCAGGATCCTGAATAAACTGAAAATAAAATCGGAAAAGAGGTTGTGCTTGTATAGCGAGMTTTTTTTTTTACATAACAGTTGACAGATTGAGACATTAATTTGAGCAAAGCAAATACGTTTCTAACAAACTTAAAGCAGGTTMCTAGTTCACTATGTCTGAACATTTACTCGACAGTTTCTTAGCAGAATTTAACACAGTTTATAAACAAATCATAATCATGTTAGGCAATTGAGTTGAGCAGTTTAACACTATGTCTGACTTAAAATGAAGAAACAATCGATTTATCCATAACAACAAACAAAGGGATCAAACTGCATACTTTTTTTCTGCTGGTCAACATGCATTGGTTTGGCGACCAATCATTTCGTTCGATTCAAACTACTAACTAGCTAACATAGGTTAGCAGTTTTCCATCTTGGCTTGCAAATGGCACCAGTTTTGCCATATAACGTGGCGTCTCGGCTCGTGCCACAATGAAAATGTAACGTTAGCTACTCCCTCCAGCTGACCACTCGACGCGGGTTAGAGAGTGTGTTCTTGTTCACTTAACTAGCAAGTTCCAACTTATTGTCATGTTTAATTAGCTATAACGTTACCTAGCTCGCCAATAGACAGATATCTAGCTACTTGTTGGTAACGTTAGCTAACGTTAACTACCCAGCTAGCTAGCTATGAAGGTTAGCTAGCTAGGGCGATTAAGTTTTACAACACATTCACTGTATTTCTTCAATCATTTGGCTAATGGTACAATAGCCGGCATTGTGATCAAATAAAGAAAATGTAAAATGTCCTCATAATGGCGTCCCTTATACTGGTGTAATGTATTTATTTAGTTTAACACATTGCAGAGAAACAATAGCCTGAAGGCTAGCATTTGCTAAGCTAGCTAGGCTTGCTAGCCATCAGAACAAAGACTAGTCTGAAATCCACTCTTGTGAACACTGAACAACTTCTAGTTAATATGGTTGACTACACGGAGGGGAAAAAATCACTGCGGTTTTGTCATCTAACTAGCTAGCTTGCTAGCTAGAATCCACAGAGCCGCAATGTAAACAAAGCTAAATGTGTCGTATATAAACTTTTGAGTACATCTTCAAACAAAACACCGGGAGGTCAACATACAAATAAAGTCACAGATTCTCAGAAAACCTGCAATGTAGCTATCTAGCTAACGGTAACATGAACCCATAACTTTCAGAGGTTGACAAAACAGTACACGACAATGTCAGTAGTTGATCCATAAAATAACTGTTTGTTGTATTTGTAAAAAAAAAATACAAAATGAATTTCGCTTCTATTTACCGCCATCATCTGCACGCGAAAGCTGTTTTAGACCTCGAGACAACCGAACTATTTCGGTCCTGGAATCAAGTCATTCTGATTGGATTGAACTGATCCCTCTTCCGTCGAGCTTTAGCTCTCATTGGTACAGACAGGATGTAGCGTTCATTACTATGGTCATGAAAAGATCCAAACTGATCGGATGGTTATTATTACCATACCAAACCATTTTTGTTATTACCCATACTAGTCCTCATGAGCTCAGTTGGTAAATTCTATGTCATTTTTACAAGTCATGGCTTTTCACCTGGAGACGGATACATTATTGGCATACTTTTCCCATTCATAACAGCTGACAAAGTCCCCTATAAACCATTCATGACAGGACTGTACTTGGTGAAAAACACCAGCAGCAGTATACAAAATATGCATATGGTTAATAAGTCTAATATATTTCCGAAAATACTGTTATGAAAAAGAGGAGCTTAATCAAGTAAGGTAAACATAGGTTTATTGAGTTTAAAAAAACAGTGTTACAAAGTGTTGTCAGGCAATTTTTAAATCAAAATAACCAACTATTAGTGTGACCATAATGCCCAGATACAACATTGGTATCTAAACTGAAGGTCCTTTAAACCGATTACTCACAAGGATAATCCACAAGACATTTGGGACACAACATTATTCCTTCAAGAGTTCAGACTTCAACCAGTAAGGTTTTGTTCTAATTTTTGCCATGATATATTCCTTGCAGTGGTTGTGAAATCCTTTGATCAGTTTGAGTTGCTGTACTGACACTCAGTACAATTTAAATTACACAACATTGTAGCTTAAGATTACATGTTGCTTGTGTTGGGGTGTGGAGGAAGTACTGCTGTCCTCTTGGTGGTGCTTCTTTATCAGCTGAGATTATCCAGGACATTCCTGCTGCCATGAAGATGTCAACGTGTGGTCCCTGGGAGCACCTGCTGTTTGCGCACTTTGCTGAACAACTCCAGGTACTGGGTCATGGTGTCAACACAGTCCGCGGGCACATAGAGGCCCTCAGGCTTGGTGGCGAACACAGAGGGCAGCTCCGGGATGCTGGGGCCCAGGAAGCTTTGCATGAACTCTTTCATCAGGTTCCAGCAGTCCCCAGGGACCACACAGGGACAGTACTCCACCTAAACAAATAAAGAGATTTGATCGTGGACATCAGTTTAGAAAAAGTGTAACACAGATCAAAAAAAACTTTACCCTCCATTTTGATAATTGGCTGTACAGACCACTCACCTCTACTGAAATGCCCCTTGCGCTGGAGCTCATTGTTATTGCTCCAACCTTTATCAGGAAATCACAATAGCGGTAGCGGGAACCACGGCTCTCTACCTTGTGCCCCTTGGCGTTCTGGAAGTGGCTTTTCAGCTTAATCATGAGCACGTCAAAGTTTCCATCTGCTGTGAGGCAGGGACCTCCTTCGAACAGGGCTAAGCAGCTCAGGGGGGTTTCTGAGTTATGCATCACATACAGGAGTTTGGTGGGCTGGCCTGTGACAAACAGAGAGAACAGAAAGACGGTTGTTGCTCCCTTGTGGGTATTTGAAGGATGTAGTCCAATGGATTACATGACAAGATATGAAAGACAATTTTGTTTATGTCATAGCTTTGCAGTACAACTTTAGTTACCACTGGCATTTCCTGTGGCATGGTACGTCTCACAGTCCACAGTAAAGTTTCCCTGCTTCACAGCGCCCAACTGCTCCAACTTCTTGTGCAGAATGTCTATTGTCTGCTGCACACTCTTTCCCTCTGCCAYAGGCACCTGACACACACTAAGCAAGGGAGACAGCACACAGAGTATAACTGTTAATAACATTAAGATATTGTTCAGCATTAACTTACTGATTTCCAAAATCACATATTGAAACAATGTCAGATCTGAATGGTGATGTAAGATGATAGGAAGCTTGGAAGAAAAATCAACCAGGTAACAGATCATTGAGTTGTGTACTGTTTCATGTGGATCCACATGGGATCTAGGGCCATGTAAAATACCAAGTGTGATAAGTAACGTAGCTAGCTAGCAATTTACATTTTGTTAGATACAAGTTWGATTTTTTTTTAAAGCAAACAATAGAATCTCACCAAGTCACCCCCATTGATTCAAGACGTTTGTTATTTTCTTACTACGAAAATGAACACGCTTCCTGCTGAAAAATGGTCTGTTTCCGGTATTAGGAGGAAATTAGGTAATCTGTCTGCGCCTGCGTTTTTCTCGTGCGAAGAACATTTTAATACACTCATTTTGTTCATATACATTTTTTGAAGATGGAACAATTCCAATATATCCAGTAATACCTACCAAAGACATATGCGCTGTTTCATTTTCTAAATGTCTCTGGTATTATGTTTCGTCTCCGATAGTACGTCACTTCCGTTGGATAAAAAAAAGCACGTGTGTTCACTGGAACTTTGGTGAGAATTTCCAAATGAGCTACTTTATGAATTGTTAAACTAACTAGCTAGATTAATAGTACATTTCGAACAGGTCTGTATAATAAACTAGCACAGATGCCGAAAGTGAAGAAACCCAAAGGTGGAGGTGGGGAGAAAAGTGGCGACGGAATGGTTGCGCTTGCTGACCAGATTCTTCAAGGGGATATGGTTCGAGTACATGGCCGAGTGAAGAACAGGGATCAACGGGGAGAAGATGAAGACGAGTACGTGGACGAACGCCTATCAAGGAAGATCCTGGAGCAGGCACGAATCCAACAAGAAGAACTACAGACAGAATATGGTTTGGCACCAGAGGTCAAGAAAAAGCAAGCCACTGTTTTAGGTAACGTTGAGGTGCAAGCAAGAAAATGCCTATCTGCTTTTGTTTTTTTGTCTTGCTAGCTAGCTATCCACAACAACCACACATTACTTTACACTTGACTACTGAGAACTTTTGCATGGAGGTCAATTCCAGTCATTGTTATTCTTGAAGTGTTGTGCTATGCTCAGTTATACTGGTGGTACAGTTTCATGGGATATGGATGTTGTCTTATATCCTTGCAGGGCCAGATTCTCAGGATGCAGACTCTGATGAGGAGTGGCCGGCACTGGGTGAAGCTGGGGCCGGTGAGGAGGAAGAGGCTAACTGTGGGACAGAAGTGGTGGTGGACCCAGAGGATGAGAAAGCTATGCAGATGTTCATGAACAAGAATCCTCCCATGAGGTACAGCATGAGGCCCCAAAACTCTGAGCCAAACCACTGAGCTAAAAACCTTTATTGCAGTGAAAAATCTTGATGATGAATGATTTGCCATTTTGTGTCTTTTTATTTTATTTTGTGTGTTAGACACTTAGATTCAATTGAATGACAACAGCACTATCATGCCATAAAAGGGAATTTCATGTTATCTCTTCCAAAAAATAATCATAACTTTGTAGCTGAATATGGATTTCCTCAGTGTTGTCCTTGTTCTGTTTTTTTCCCCAGGCGAACTCTAGCAGACATCATCATGGAGAAGATCACAGAGAAGCAGACAGAGGTGGGGACAGTGATGTCTGAGGTGTCAGGAAGACCCATGCCCCAACTGGACCCAAGGATCATTGAAGTGTACAAAGGTGTCAACAAGGTAAGCCGTGCACCTGCGTCCTCCTGTATTAATTTGCTTGGCCACGTGTTATTGTCCACTTAATCAGATTTCAGTCAGAACAGTCAGAGGCGGAATATTACCAACTATTATTAACTTGTTTTTTTTCGGTTGGTCCAGGTTCTGTCAAGATATCGTAGCGGCAAACTGCCCAAAGCTTTCAAGATCATTCCAGCACTGTCAAACTGGGAGCAGGTTCTGTACTTGACAGAGCCTGAGACCTGGACTGCTGCTGCTATGTACCAGGCAACAAGGTCTGATAAAAAATTTACAGGATGATTTGTTAACATCTATCAAAAACCTTTTTGATATTAGAAAGCACCTTATGGATATTCATGACCGACTCTTGATTTTTCTTCTTTCTGAACAGAATCTTCTCATCTAATCTGAAGGAGCGAATGGCCCAACGGTTCTACAACTTGGTGCTACTGCCAAGGATACGAGATGACATTGCAGAATATAAAAAACTAAACTTCCACCTGTACATGGCACTGAAGAAGGCTCTTTTCAAGCCAGGGGCATGGTTCAAAGGTGAGACAAATCAAGAACATGTATCAAAGGGGAGAGAAATAGTCAGGTAGATCATTTAAAAGCTTGGTTGATAATCAATGTATGGTTGCCAGGATGTAATAATGGGGGGTGAAAGTAATTAAGATAATACACATTATCTGTCAGGTATTCAAAAATTTTGCCAAGGATACTACTTAGTGGGTTTTGTTCCGAGTTCACTTTGGCAATCAGCCAAAAGACAGTCATTGTCACTAGGTGGCAGTATTATCAAACCAGATCACAGACTGAACCAGATTTAGAAGGTTCTTTGTGAATTTGGTTGGGTTGCCCAAAAAGTTACATATTGCAGCTTTAACATTTCTTGTGCATTTGTACTATGTGTTGTACCGTATTTTATCTATTTGTTTCCAGATAATGACTTTGTACCCCTTAACCCAGCATATTAATGCGTGTTCACACATTTCTATTTGTGTGTTCACACATTTCTATTTTTCTCACTCAGGCATCCTCATCCCGTTCTGTGAATCTGGAACATGTACTCTGAGGGAGGCTATCATCATTGGCAGCATACTCACTAAGTGCTCAATCCCTGTACTGCATTCCAGGTAAGAGACACTCTTTTACCTGCGTTATGTGTGCAATTTTGTAAGGTCTATGATGCCCTAATGTGACTGCTCGGCTTGCCACTTGGCTAGGGACTTGGTTTCTAACCGTGGCAGCTTGACTGTTGCTGATCATTTAAGTGGGAATTCATGTGAATGTATGGTACAACAGTATTTAATAAGGTAGTAGAACAGCATGGCTTGTCAGAAAATAATGTAGTAAACAAATGACTGATTCTCTCTGCAGCGCTGCCATGCTGAAACTGGCAGAGATGGAATACAATGGAGCCAACAGCATCTTCCTGCGACTCTTACTGGATAAAAAATATGCCCTGCCCTTCCGTGTCCTGGATGCCCTGGTCGGCCACTTCCTGTCCTTCCGCAGTGAGAAGCGTGTCCTTCCTGTGCTGTGGCACCAGAGTCTGCTTACCCTGGCACAGCGCTACAAGGCCGACTTGGCGTCCGAACAGAAGGCTGCTCTACTGGAGCTACTTAAGGTGCAGACACACCCCCAGATTTCTGCAGAGATCCGCCGGGAGCTGCAGAACTCAGAGTCCCGTGATCTGGAAACCGCTATGCCTGTCACAATGGCCATGGACTGAGTATGGAGCTGAGCAAGGCCGCACCCTCTCTTTCCCTTCTTTCTCCCCAACGTACCATCATTCACTAAACTGCCCACAACACATACACATATGAACTGTTTTCCCCCTGCCAAATGCTCTATCATTGCTATGGAGACAAGAGTAAAGGCCACGAGATGGATTACAGATTAACATTCATTCAACATCCTGACTATCAAAGTGATATTATGGAATTCCTTTCTGATGTGTAAGTGAGGATGCCATTTACAAACTGAAATACATAACTGTTGTAAACATACATTACATTTATTGAGTGGAAATGATAGAGATGTGTTTGCCAGTTTTGAAGCAATGTCGGTTTCACAAGTAAAGATAATGTACAGCTGACTTGTTTGTATGACACCTACATTTCCAAATAAATTTAGAGAAGCAACAGCACACGGACCCTTTTGGTGGAAAAAAAACTTTTCAGTGAGTGTATGTTTGTAACATGGTTAAGTAGCTAATGAAGGAAAGTTATACAAAATACTATTCAAATGTTACTGTAAAAATTAACAATTTGAATAAATGATTTCCTTGGTTTAAAGTGAAATGTCTGAAGTTACATTGTTACCATTCACAAAAAAATCCCAGAGATGCTGACGGGTATCCTGGCCAGGTGTGACAGCTCGAGCGTTTCCGAAATTCCCACAGTGTTGGGGGCAAGAGGACATTTCACAGCTAGCTAGAACTCGTTCCGATGGATGCCTATTCCCGCTACCCAAAAACAAATCTGACTGAAATAGTAAGTCTGGATCATGGATGTTGAATAGTCCTGCAGATCTGCCCCCTTTAAAGGGGCAATCTGGGATTCAAACTAACAAAGCACTCACCATGCCACTTTATTTGGTAAACAGCTGAGGAATGGGGCAGGAGAAATGTAACCACTCTCAAATACATAGTATACACAAGGACTCTCACATATGGATACKAGGACTGACTATCCATGAGATCAAAATGATAGTTATGTTTCACGATATGGATCACTCCAATATATTGGTATCACTCTGCGGTGGAGGGATACATCTGAGGTGAGGATTTACAGATTTACTCCTGTGTACACCTGTGTCACGGCTGGGGTCCGCCCCTATATATAGACCCCATGGCCGCGACACACGTTCTCTTTCATTTTCTCGGCGGATGGCCGTATGGTTTGAGGTATAAACTTTCTGAAGTTCGCTTGGTATGTCACTGGTAAGTGTAATATCTTGCGTGGATGTATATTCACTGGCTGTTTGCAGCCTGGAGCAGCTGGCCACATGCCCAGCCCCTCTTGAGTGCTGCGTGCGGTTGATCTGTATCTTCTGCCCGTGGTTTGTCGTTTCATTAGCAATACACTACGACTCCGTGTGCGTTAAACCGGTAGGTAATAATGCAGTTGGCTTAAAACAAAAAAACAATTCAAAACCTTTACCTGGTTYCTGTTTTTTTGTCTGCCTGTTTTTCCCACAGGGGTCTTCCCCTGTGTTTGCAGAGGTACTGGGTAATGTATTTCTCACCGGGTTCCTATTCCACCAAGCGGGTCACGACATAACTCTCCCAGGGCGTCGGACCCCTGATCCGTGGCCTTGTTGGCTTGGCTGAACTTATGGCTTCCCTTTGTGACAGGTATGATGGTGGCATCCCCACTGGGGATCCGCATACCTAGTGTATGCACTTCCTGGGTTTGAGTCACACGGTGAGGGCGGTGGAGCGCCCTACTGGATGCCTGTTTTGTGTGGTGTTCTCAGAACGCCTGCACCTTGGAGGCCATGCGCGAGTGGGTCAGCCAGGCTCGGGCTCAGGCTGGGGACGAGCTCCCTCAGGAGTGGTGCGTCAGCGAGCTGTTAGTCTCTACTGGACCCAGTACCCCTCCCAGGAAGCGTGGCCAGAGCCACCGCAGGCAGAGCTCGTCTGCTACCAGTCCTGGACAGGGGCATGAGTCGGGCCGCTGGGACTACCTTGAACGGAGGGCGCATGCCCTGCGTCAGGAGGTTGATAGCTTCGATGGCAAGGCCCGCTGTTCTCTGTTGGCCAGTGATAGGCTGTTCCTGGGGGGTGATGCTGGCACTGTTCACCCCCGTGAGCGGGGCTACCAGGCTGACAGGCCATCAGAAGCCGCCAGCGGGGCTTCATAGTCCCCAGTGGCTCTGCAGGCCTACCTGCAGACTCTATTTTCCTGGCTGCAGGAGGGCACATAGGAGATCCTCTGGGAAGTGATGGAGGTGTCTCGTCTGCTTTCCCTGCTCCAGAGGGATGAGGCCCACGTCAATGGACGGGCCATGGTGCAGGTGGTTACCTCCTGGCGCCATCTCTGGCTGGCCCAATCCCGTCTGCCACCTGCTCTCCAGAGCACATTTGCCACTCACTCCATCACCCCAGGGCTGACGTTTGGCCCAGGGGTTGATGACATTCTAGAGCAGACCAATAATGTTCGCAGGGACCGGGAGACCCTGAGACGGTTCATGTTGCCTCCTCAGGATTGTTTATCCTCAATTACCTGGACGATTGGTTGATTTGTGCCCCAACCAGGCCCGAGGTCCTGTCAGACAGAGACATGCTCCTGACCCACATCGGCAGGCTGGGCATTACTGTAAACGACAAGAAGAGTCAACTGACGCACACCCAGAGAGTGGCCTTCATTGGCATAGAATTGGACTCAGTCCTGAGAGCACGCCTGCCCACCAGAAGGGTTCAGGCGATCTTATCTTGCCTCGACCACTTTCGGCAGGGGCGGGTGGTATCCGCCCTGACCTTTCAGGTGGGGTGGAGATGCTGAGGATGTGCCGCCGGGAGCTGGTCAGCACAGACGCCTCCCATCGGCTGGGGGGGTGTGACCAAGGGCAGGTCGGCCAGCGGCTGTTGGCTACCCCCTTGGAGCGGCAGGCACATCAATACACTAGAGCTCTGAGCTGTACTGCTGGCCCTGCGGTCTTACCTTCCACATCTGAAGGGAAGACATGTCCTGGTGAGAACGGACAACACCACAGTGGTGGCTAACATCAACCATCAGGGTGGACCTAGGTCCCACCACGTCAATCTTAAAGCACGGGAGCTACTTCTCTGGGCTCAGGGACGTCTAGTGTCTCTACACGCAGCGCACGTACCTGGCATCCTGAGTGTGGCAACGGATATGCTCTCAAGGGAGCGCCCGCCACCTTGGGACTGGAGCCTACATCCCCAGGTGGTGCAGCACCTGTGGGACAAGTTCAGGAAGGCGCAGGTGGACCTGTTTGCCTCCCTGGACAATGCACACCGCCCCCTGTGGTACTCCACGTCGGAGCCACCAGGGCCTCTGGGCTTGGAAGCTCTGGCTCACGATTGGCCAGGGCTGGAGCTTTAGGCATTTCCCCCCTTTTTCCCTGATCCAGGCTGTGCTGGACAGGACCAGGATGGCAGAGCATCGTCTGCTTCTGGTGGCCCCATACTACCCCAGACGACCCTGGTTCAGCCTTCTCCTGTCCCTGTTGTGTGGGACACCTTGGCAACTTCCCCTGAGACCGGACTTGCTGCCTCAGGCCGGGGGAACTCTGTGGCATCCGAGGCCGCACCGCCTCAGTCTGTGGGCTTGGCCACTGAAAGGCACCAATGGTCCATGTTAGGACTACAGGGGATGAAATGAACACCATGTAGAGCACAAGGGCTCCGGCTACAACCGTGGCATACCAGTTGCGCTGGCGGTTGTTCTGCTCTTGGTGCACTGGTATTGAGGTTGTGCCCGAGTCATGCGGGTTGCAGTATGTCATCTAATACCTGCAGTCTCGCTTGGATGAGGGTTTGACAGCCTCTACACTGAGAGGGTATTTGGCTGCAATATCTGCCTGCCATGTGGGGTGGATGGACAGGCCAGTGGGGCGCCATCCCTTGGTCTCCAGCTTTATGAAGGGGGTTTGTCACCTGCGTCCAGCTAGGAACCCCTCAATGGCGAGCTGGGATCTGGGTGTGGTCTTGGCAGCTTTGACAAAGCCGCCTTTCGAACCGTTTGAAGTCTGCCTCCCTGAAACACCTCACTATGAAGGTGACTTTTGGTAGCGATTACTTCCATGTAGAGGGTGGGTGAGCTCCATGCTTTTTCAGTAAGTTCTGAGTGCTACCGGATGGACCCCGGGGGGAGGAGTATATCTCTCTGCCCCAACCCTTCATTCCTCCCGAAGGTTTTGTCAGACAGGCATGTGAACATCCTTTTATTCTGTCTGCTTACGACCCCCCAACAGTGGCAGTGGAGTCTGGACTTCACTCCGGCATGCTGTGCCCTGTGAGTGCACTGGCTGCCGATGTGGAGCGGACATGGTCAGTGAGAACAACAGACCAGCTCTTTGTCTGCTATGGTGACAGAGTCCTGGGGGCTGGGCTATCAAAGCAGAGGCTCTCTCACTGGATCGTGGAAACGATTACGACAGCATACCGCCTGGCTGGCAGGCCAGTGCTGGGATCTGTGGTGGCACATTCAACACGAGGTATGGCTGCGTCCTGGGCTCTCGCTGATATCTGTGCTGCAGCCAGCTGGGCTTCCTCTTGCACCTTTGCTAGGTACTATCGGGTAAATGTGGTACTTCCCTCTGCGGTTGGTTCAGGGGTCCTCCCCTTCTGGGGACTGTGCCGGGACCCCCCCCCCTTCCACATTGACGGCCCCTGCGTCTCGGTCCCGCGCTGGGACTTCACCGCTGGCTGGCCAGGTCCCTCTAGCACAGACTAATCTGGTATGGGTATACCAATATATTGGAATGATCCAATATAGTGAAACATAACCAAGGTTACGTATGTAACCACGGTTATGTGAGCTATATGGATCACTCCAATCCTCCTCCTCTAGAGGCGCCTCAAAAATGATGTAGAGAACATGTGTCATGGCCATGGGGTCTATATATAGGGGCGGACCCCAGCCGTGACATAGGTGTATACGGGAGTAAATCTGTAAATCCTCACCTCTGATGTATCCCTCCGCTGCGGAGTGATACCAATACATTGAAGTGATCCATATAGCTCACATAACCGTGGTTACATACGTAACCTTCGTTTGAACCATGTTTTGAAGCTTACAGTGTTTGTTTACAATTCCATTCTTTATAAACAATGGAGTAAAACAAGCTTATATTTTGGGTTCTGACCATTGCTCATGAGGCATTTCTAAGTTATATTCTTCAAGAATCAATAGCTGCATATTAAACCAAAATTGGATGTACCAATCCCAGATTACCCCTTTATTGGATTTCATTGAATTTATGAATTAATTAAATCTGACATCATCCTGATGTCATCAAACAGTCACCAATTCACATAAAAAAAACTCTCCAATCCATTAATATGGAATAATATCACCACAAACTCTCTCACGCACGTCCGCACACAAACACCCACGATCTGGCGCACCCACTCCTTTTGTTGGAGTGTGTCCCTGGCTATCCGTAAAAAAATAAAAAGCAAGAAAATGGTGCCATCTGGTTTGCTTCGAACATTGTATAACTTTCTGTCCCTGGAAAAGACCAGTCGGGCATCACCATCATCTCTAAATAGTATCACAAAATAGAGACACATTGGAGGACTACAGTGAAAACAGATTATGAATATGATGAGATCTCCTCTCTGACCAGAAAGCTACCGTTCAAGCTACCATTCACCAGCTCTGCAAGAGTTATGTCAAAATACAAGCAACCTATTTTTTAAATGTTTTGTATTTGACCGCTCCTTCGGTTGCTTGTACATTTTATTTAAACATGGTGGAAAAATTTACTCAAGTATGACAATTTGGTAAAGTAAAGATACCTTAATAGAAAATGACTCAAGTAAAAGTGAAAGTCACAGAGTAAAATCCTATTTAAGTAAAAGTCTAAATGTAAAAATAAAATAAAAAGTCATTATATTAAGCAAACCAAATGGCACAATATTCTTGTTCTTTAAATTTACAGATAGCCTGGGGCACACTCCAACACTCAGGCATCATTTACAAACAAAGAATTTGTGTTTAGTGAGTCCGCCAGATCAGAGGCAGTAAGGATGACCAGGGATGTTTTCTTGATAAGTGTGTGAATTTAACAATTTTCTGTCCTGCTAAGCATTCAAAATAGAACGAATACTTTTGGGTGTCAGGGAAAATGTATGGAGTAAAAAGTACATTATTGTCTTTAGGAATGTAGTGAAGTAAAAGTAAAAGTAGTCAAAAATATAAATAGTAAAGTGTAGACACCCCAAAAAACTACTTAAGTAGTACTTTAAATAATTTTTACTTAAGTACTTTACCCCACTGCTGATAGGCCTATGGGAAGTACACGGTGTAACGCAGTAAATGACAATATGCATATTTTTTGAGTGACGAATGTGTTTTGACATTATAACGCTTTGCAGAGCTGGTGAATGGTAGCTTTCTGGGCAGAGAGAACATCTGGTCATATTCATCAGCTCCTTTGCCTAGATACTAATGCATGAGGATAGAAACAAATCCATCCATGAAGCCAGTGTAGTCACAGTTTATCATTGCTTAACATACTTCTTTCCTCCAACAGGTTTGCAGGGAGCAGAAGTGTGAGGTTGAGCTATTTCCTTTGTCCAGCCACTAACTGGACCATTACTTGAGTCTCTTTCCTGTTCAATGGGCAAACCTGCAACTTTTAGGTGCTGTTTACATGTTCCTGGCCTCAAAACTTTAAAAGACAGTACCCCTGAGCGCCAGCAAGCTATGCTGAAAATGCCATTACAGTGTCAGAGCTTCTGGTAAACACAAGATTTGTTTTCAAGTTCCATTTGCTTTTGCCATAAGAATGAGTTTTGACTCAATAAGTGTGTTATTACTTTGTTTGTTATAGTAGGTTGAATATACTGTCATTTTGGTTCTATGTTCTGCTTTTCAGTCAGTGGGAACCTGTTTTCTGTTGATGTAATAGCCTACATATGTATTTATCTGTTATGCAGCAGTTGGAGCTTATGGTTGATTTAATGTAATGTGTGTGTTTTGCAGCAGTGGGAACTTGTGGTGGTGGCAGGGTTAGAGTGGGACCTGGCTTCTGTGTTACCCTCTGACTTCCTGGAGCCAATTCTTCATGGCATACCCATAATCCCTCACAACCTCCATGCCTTGCGCAGGCATGTCCACTCCTACATTGCACTGGCAGCCACAGGTAGGGGCAGACATTTGGTAGCTCATGGCGAAATGTGACTGTTGATACTAGCAATGCAGAAACATTTAGGCCTACAAGTCAAGTATTTTAGGAAGCACCCACCAGTAGTTTTAGCATAGAAAAACAAGCATCTCATTGTTATTCTATGTAATAGGTGCATGTGAAGAGGGCATGACAGTGCCTATTCCCCCTCAGAAGACTGAAAACATTTGGCATAGGCCCTCAGATCCTCAAAAAATTATACAACTGCACCTTTGAGAACATCTTGAATGGCTGCATCACGGCTTGGTACAGCAACTACAAAGCACCTGACCACAAGGCGCTACAGAGGGTGATAAGTACGGCCCAGTACATCACTGGGGCCGAGCTCCCTACCATCTAGGACCTCTATACCAGGCAATGTAAGAGGAAGGCCAAAAAAATGGTCAAAGACTCGAACCACCCAAGTCATACACTGTTCCCTCTGCTACCACATGGCAAGTGGTACCACCGCACCAACTCAGGAACCAACAGGACCCTGAACAGCTTCTACCCCCAAGCTAAACAATACATTTTTTGCAGTAACTTGCACTGACTCTATGCACACACATTGGACTCTACCCACACATACGTACACTAACACCAACACACACATGCATACTTACGTCATACACATATTCACATACACATACGCTGCTTCTACTGTCTATTATTTATCCTGTTGCCTAGTCACTTTACCCCTACCTCGTATCCCTGCACGTCGACTCGGTAGTGGTACACCCTGTATATAGCCATGTTATTTGTACTCGTTACTATTATACGTGAGTCACTGTGTATTTATTCCTCGTGTCACAACTCAGCATTGTTGGAAAAAGACCCGTAAGGAATCATTTCACACTTAGCCTACACCTTCTGTTTAAGAAGCATGTGACAAATAACATTTTATTTGATAAAAAAATATATACTTGTATTTTCCTTGTTTGTCTGGCTTCTCCCTGGAAGTACAATCTAGTCGTTCATTCCACAAGGTAAAGAAAAAAGGCCTCCTTTATTCAATAAGGAAGCAAACTGGTTTAAAAACATAGTACAAATGTAATTGTTTTCTCTGAGCCTTGGTTGGTGAGGACTCTAAGTTTGATGGTTTACAGCTTTTCATTTCACCCTTCCTAGACAATTTCTTTACTGCTCTGTCCTCAAACAGGAGTATCTCTGCTGCTGCTCCGACCAGTTGGAGGGTGTGCTGGAGCTCAGCCTGCCCCCCTCCCCCCAGGCACCAGGGGCTTGTCGTTCAGGGATGCCCGTCCCAGAGGTCAGCTAGACCGCCACTAACATCCAAGACCTATTGGGATAGAGATGACACCAAGCAGACAATCACTTTAATGGGTCTTTCTTAACAATGACTTTGGCTTATTTTACCATAGTGACCATAATGAGAAAGGTGTCTTAACTACCCCCTACGACAATTTTTGGCAGAGAAGTACAAGCTCAGTCACTATAACAATGTATGTGATATGAAGAAACATGTCTTTTGAGATGAATTGTGATCTTTTTGATAAGATGTCCATGTGTCTTTCTGTTGACATTTGTTTGAGTTCTTTATTTCATTGCTATGCACTTGGTGTTTTAAGGACATTTTTAAACTTTGAAGTTACTGTTGTTAGCTTCAGGGAAGCTCTCTGAAGAGTTACCACAGAGGGCTATCCTTTTAACTGAAATATGCTATTTGTGATTTTGCCAGCTGTTTTGCACTACATTTTTATTTCAATGTTTGCGCTGTGTGAGCTTGGTGAAGAGAAGACATTATTCACTATTATTAAAATGCTGCTTTTAATTTTGTACCCCTTCTGACATCTCTCTCATCCTGCGAACATCAGTAAGTCAGGACTGTTACGAGTGTTGTAATACACCTATATGTTGACTAATGCCAGCAGAATTTGATCAGCACAAACATGCATTGTTTTCTGGTATCAGCATTCTACTATAATCAGCCTACTAAATCAATAGTAATGCCACAACTATCATATGTCGCAAACGAGGTCAAAGACAATGATAGAATCATTCATGTGGGTATAGTTTCATTTCCGTTTTTTAAAATGATTAATCAGTGGGATAGAGCATAAGGTGACGCAAAAGATAAGCTGGGAACTTTGGCAAACATGGATCACAACCTACATATCATTGCTTAGATTAACCTGCATGCTGCATCTATTACCTGGCAACATATTTTTAAGGTTGTGTGGACAAAAACTTGACAAAAACGTATTTAGGTCACTTAAGGGAATTGTTTGAAAGGTTTGTAGTTCCTGTATAATACTGGAAAAAAATGTTACCCTCCTTTGTCGACCACTCTTGTATACATCTAAAACCAAGAGTTATACTGTATTTCCCTTTACATTTAAAAGCATCCTATTAAAAATGCAACTAAGTATTCATCAGATTCCAGTCACTGAATAGCAACTTGATGTTGCAGCCCCTTGTGCGAAGCTTTGTGTGCATTTTGTTACACATTCAAGTGAACCCTGATAAACATTTGATATAATCATCAGGTTTCAATAGTCTGATTAGGCAGCTCCTAGGCACTGTTTTTAATAACACAAATAATGTTAAAATGGAATAAAGTTAATCAAACCTGGTCATAATTATGAAATGCCCAGAGGGCACATCATAAAATAATAAATACCAGTCTTTGGCCACCTGCTGTTACAGGGAAACAAAAACACATCCTTGTAAATTAGTCAACTCATAAAAATGTCCCATGTATTGGTTTGGACTAGTTCTTCAGTTCACTGGGGAAGTTACACATTAACTAGTTACCATACATGCTAAAGACAATAAAAGTCAGTTCTAGACCCTGCAGCTCTGCAGGCCCAGATGAATCTGTCTGATTATTTATTTTACCAGGCAAGTCAGTTGAGAACAAATTCTATTTACAATGACGGCCTACAACATGGTGATTGAACATAAAGAGAGAACAGTCGCTAAGTCCGTCGTTGTAGCATGTGTAGATACTGAATTTCGAGTTTTAATCACTTAATAATTAATAAACAAAATATACATCACTAAAAACACTAACTAATTGATAGGTCTACCTTTACTTGTTATTTCTGTGAACTTTCATTATCCTCCCTCATGAGGGAGAGAAATTTGAAAATATCTTAAAGATATGTTGGTTTTTGGAAACAGAATTTCAAGGCACAAGGCAATGTTTCTTAAACTTACAGAAGGCAGAAACATTTCTCAAAAGTTTAATATAAGTGTTGATATTAGTTGGCAGGGGTCATTATTGTGTTTTAATGTATTTCTAATACCTTTTAAGACTTTTTCTGGTAAAAAGTAAAAAATAACCCCTTTTCATCTGTTTGACCAGAAATCAAAGTCTTCGCTTATTCCACATTTTAAGGATGGAAAATGGTTTACAAATGTATATATACCTTCCTTTCTCAAAAATATACATTCTTAGCTTTCATTTGACACTCATTTTGACATGCTCCTATGAACATCACATGCTGGTGCTCATGGGTCCTTTTACATGGAAATGACCATATTTCAATATGATTGAATTAGACCTAGCATACTGTTTATATTTTAATGCAGTCATCTCGGTTTTCATTTTATAAGTCGCTGGTTTGTATCAATTGCAAAGTATTTTTATTTGTTGTCAACTTTGTTCTGAAGTTATCGGCGGTCACAGAGAGAAGGATAAAGCATGTGATTCTTTTAGCAGAGATCTTCTGTGTATAAAGTGATGTGCGAGGGCAAAAAAACATCTAATGATGCACTTTTTATATGGTGGTTGGCAACCAACTTTAAGGTGCATTACAACCACCACCTGGACTGAAGTGTGAACCTCAGTTCATCTTTCAATCACCCACGTGGGTATATGCTCCTAAAAACCAATCAGGATGCTGACCACACCAATCGAGTAACGTGCACGAGCGTTGCAAAAATAAATTTACACACATGTTATTCAATCATTGCACCCACACTGCTCGCATGGGTCAACGATCATCTGCATAGCCAGGCGCTAAAATAGAACTTGGTTCTATTTGTGACGCTCGACGCAATGCAAGTCCCGCCTCTCCCATTGCCTGATTGTTTTTTAGAAGCATATACCCACGTGGGTGATTGAAAGATGAATTGAATTGTCAGAGTAGAGGACCTTGTGCATTTCAGGTAAAATAACAACCCTATGTTTATATCCCAGGACAATTTAGCTAGCAACAGCAAGCTAGCTAGTTAAATTGCCATGAAAGTTTAATTATTTTCGACCTGTCCCCAAATTAATATAGTTGGTTTAGAGTTCCTTTTGATATTTCAACCTGCGTGTCCTGATCATGTTTGGATGTACAAAATAAACGTGCACACGCGTCCGGTCTAGTCCGCAAGTTAAAATACAAGTGTTTGAGTGCAATATTAATAACGATGGTTTTGGGAAACAGCTCTGAGATTTAACGATTCTTCTACGAAGGTTCTAATCATGAACTTAGCCTTCAGATGCTTTTGGGATACCGAGCCCTGATAAAGTCCCTAACATCCTGAACAAAAGTGCACAATTTAGAAATCAAAATCCCAAAGTCAACATTGAAAACCCCCCAAAGCCAATTGGAACTCAATCCAGACAAATGTCACTATTAACAGCTACCTCCATGAGTGACGCCACTGGTCCCACGCAGTCAGGCAGATCCAGCTGGTCAAAGGACAGAGGAGAGGATGCTGTCCTCGCTTATTTCTCCGCTGGGTTGTGCTCTGATGCCACCTCTTGCCAGGGAGACRGCCAGCTGGTCCAGAGGCCCTAAACTCCTGCAGTCCGACTGAGGAGAACTTGCTGTGGCACTTCAGGATGCCCTTCCGGTGGGGCGTGCGGAGGGGCAGAGCTGGGCCTGGGGTGTCTGGGCAGAGTCACTGTTGTTTTGGGAGGAGTAGTAGCCATACTCTCGCTTGGCTGGTTTCTTCAAGATGCCTTTGCGGGGCAGCGATGCAACATGTGGGGGCTGGGCCGGGGGGGAGATGTCGAAGACCTTCGTTAGTTCCTATATCACTGGGGTCGGAGCCTCTCTGAGGACCTTCTGCTTCAGGCTGCCTCGTCTCTTCAGAATGCCCTTGGAGGGCCGAACGGTGGTCGCATAATGCATGGTTTGGGAGATGTTGCTCTCCTTGCACTCCCGTGAAACTGCAGCAGGCAGCGCACCGTGGAGCTTCTCTCCAGTAAGGGCTGGGAGTTTCGACGCAGCCAACTGTCAATGCTGGCTGGGCCTCCAGACTGCTGTACGGATGCAGAGGTCTTCTCACTTTGTTGTACCAATGAGAGAGGTTTAGTGCTTTTATATTTAATAATCTCAACCCACCCAATTCATATTCATTATATAGATATGCTCGTTTTATTTTGTCTGGTTTAGCTTCCCAGATAAAGRGAAATATTTTTTGCTCATATGATTTSAAAAYCYYATCATCAGGAGTAGGCAGCYRCATAAGTAAGTGAGTAAACTGAGATATGACTAAGGAGTTAATCAGGGCAATTTTTCCATAAATAGACAGGTATTTACCTCTCCATGGTTGCAGGATCTTGTTTTCTTGTTTTCTATTGAAATTCATTGTGGAGAGCTTATTTATATATTTTGTGATATGAATACCGAGTATGTCTACTTCACCATCAGCCCATTTTATAGGTAAGCTGCAAGGTAATGTAAAAGTTGTATTTTTTAAGGATCCAATATGTAATATTGTACACTTATCATAATTATGTTTTTGTCCAGAGAGTACAGAAAAGTTATCTTTAATGAGACATTGCAGGGATCTAGCTTGCGGACTTAACATAAAACTTGAGTCATCGGCATACATGGACACCTTTGTTTTTAAGCCTTGGATTTCTAATCCTCTAATGTTGTTATTGGATCTGATTTTAATAGCTAGCATTTCGATGGCCATAACGATGTGGTGACAGCGGACACCCTTGTTTAACTCCTCTTGACAATTCAAAACTATGAGAAGTAGCCGTTACTTACTATTTTACACCTGGGGTTGCTATACATTATTTTTACCCATTTTTTAAGAGAATTACCGAAATAAATAAAATCCAGTCTTACTTTATCAAATGCCTTTTCAAAATCCGCTGTAAATACCATTCCTGGCTTCTTATATGTTTCATGATCTTCTATTATTTCTAGTAGTTGTCGTATATTATCTCCAATGTATCGTCCATGTAAAAAAACATGTCTGATCAGGATGAACAATACCTGGTAAAACCCTTTAAATTCTGAGTGCTATGCATTTTGCTAATATTTTTGCATCACAACTTACGTCCAGTCGTTGGTGGTAAAATGACCGGACCAAGGTGCAGCGTGATAGGCATACATTTTCTTTATTAATGTTCCACCAAAAACAATAAAACGAACGTAAAGCTTCGTAGTGCAAAACATGCAACAAACAAAGACAAGATCCCACAACCTAAGGTGGCAAAACAGGCTGCCTAAGTATGATTCCCAATCAGAGACAACGATAGACAGCTGTCCCTGATTGAGAACCATACKCGGCCAAAACCTAGAAATAAAGAACATAGAATGCCCACCCAAATCACACCCTGACCAAACCAAATAGAGACATAAAAAGGCTCTCTTGTCACATTCTGACTATAGTTCTTTTGTGTTTTCGTTGTTTTAGTGTTGGTCAGGACATGAGCTGAGTGGGCATTCTATGTTGTGTGTCTAGTTTTCCTGTTTCTATGTTTGGCCTGATATGGTTCTCAATCAGAGGCAGGTGTTAGTCATTGTCTCTGATTGGGAACCATATTTAGGTACCCTGTTTTGTGTTGGGTTTTGTGGGTGGTTGTCTTCTGTCTATGCACCAGATAGGACTGTTTCGGTTTTTCACATTTGTTTATGTTCTTTATTAAACATGATGAACACTAACCACGCTGCGCTTTGGTCCTCTCCTTCGTCCACAGAAGAAAGCCGTTACATCTCTAAGGTCAGGGCGTGAAAATAAATCATACCTAGTTTAACGTTTGTGACAAACAGTGAATTAGTTATTGATTTATACCGCTTTAAATGGCATTTTATAGATTTGATGTATTTCTATAAAATCTCAACTGGAACTTTTCCCCAAAACAAAGGTTGTAAACGTATGCTAGACATTTATAGAATAAATCATATCTAGTTCGATGATTGTGACAAACGGTGAATTAGTTATTGATTTTTACATTTTTAAATGGCTTTTGGCGAATGTCTGAATGTCCAAATGTGTGAATATAAAACCAACTTTACCTCGGTGTTTGAATCTCCGTCCGAGATTCCAAGGAAGAGATGGGTAGCTAGTTATAGGTAGAACAAAACAATGACGGCTTACCCCGGCCAAACCCTAACCCGGACGACACTGGGCAAATTGTGCGCCGCCCTATGGAGCTCTAGAAAGAGTACCGAGTTTCCGAGTTAGAACTCTGAGTTGGTCAACAGACCAGAAGATTGTGGGCTCGCTCCTCTGCTTAGGCGTTGCTGACGCCTGCCAGATCTTACAAGACCTACATTTTGGTTGTTTTTCGGTTTTTAAACAACTAATTGGACATCAGTTAAATTATTAGAATTCCATTTCATTCGTTTTATTGCGCACATTTGCCTGCTGTGTAAAATAGAGAAGAATGCACGATCTCTACTTGAAAATACATGATCTAAGTGTAGCCTGGCGAAAGTAAACCCAGCACAGGACACAAACTAATTTGGGGTTGTTTATTCTGTCAACGCTTACATTTAAAATAGGATAATGTAGAAGGGAAWTCACCGCAAGGCGAAGTAATTTTAAGTCTAAATCACAATCAAGTGAAATAAATGTAAGTAAAGTGCATATAAAACAATCTGAGGACAATAAGTACAAAGTGAAATACATAAATGGTAGTGGCTCTGCTATAAACACTGTCCACATGATACCCTAAACCCACATGGAACAGTAGATCCTAACTCACCCATACAGCAGCTTCAAATGATGTTATCAACTCCACAACGTGGTTCTGAGAGCACTGGTATTCAGCTAGCAAGAAGCTAACGTTCTCATGTCAATCTAAAGTAACGTTGGACCCACGGTGGATTAACAGCTCTCAAGTGTAAATTGCTTGCTCTCACACACGCAATCTCATAACCTAAGACACTCAGTGTTGCCAATTTAGCGATTAAGTCGCTATATTTAGCGAGTATTCAGACCCCTCTAGCGACACATTTTCAAAAAAGCGACTAGCGACAAATCTAGCGACTTTTTCTGGTGCTATTGGAGACTTGGAGACTGACGTGAAAGTCCGTCCCAAAGCACTCACAGGCGGCCCAGTCCTCATGCAGCAGTCCCTCCCAGCTGCAGCCAGAGCAGAAGATGTTCACCCCTCCGCGTCCAGACTGCAAATGAATCGCGCATGCGGGAAGCCGCTGCTGGCTGAGCTCGCCCTGGCTTACATAAAAAAATAAAAAATAACCTGAATTAGGGCCAGACTAGTTACCATAATTTTCTCACATTGCCATTGACATTTTTTTCTATTATCTCTTTTTGGTCCATTTAGATTGTTCATGTAGATTGTATAAWTTTTTTTTTTTAATGATATGGTTAAAACATTTAATGTTTTACTGTGACTTGTTGTAGGCTCCTAAGTGGAACATAATGTTAATAACCAAACAAAATTTAAAATAAAATTAAAAACTAAGTAACTCCGCCAGAGTGTTTCTCTTGGGTCACTTTTGCCGGTCCCAAGCCCAGGATAAAGGAGGAGGGTTGGAATTGTGACTTTAAAAAAACAAGAATCAACACAAAGTTCATTTGTAGTTCTAAACATATTTAGGGTGTTTTTTACTCACTTTTTGTCTCTCCCACAACATTATTCATCTCTCCTACAGTGTCCATCACAATTACATGGCCAATTATGCAAATTAGGTGATGTCATTTAGCAACTTTTAGGACAGCCAATAGCTACTTTCCTTACTGAGGAGTTGGCAACACTGGCTAGAGGCGTCACGACCGACCCTGCTCGTTCTCAGGTTGTGTCACAACCGGCCATGATCGGGAGTCCCATAGGGTGGCGCACAATTGGCCCAGCGTCATCCGGGTTAGGGAAGGGTTTGGCCGGGCTAGGCCGTCATTGTAAATAAGAACTTGTTCTTAACTGACTTGCCTAGTTAAATAAAAATACCACATCATGGTCGCATTCCCCTGCTCAGACATTGCATGCATCAACCAATGGTTGCGTGCCACGTCATCGACTATATCATCCACTGACTGGCGTTGTAAGATCTGGCAGGTGTCATTAACGCCTAGGCAGAGGAACACTCCCGATATGTTATCGAACTCTGTCAGTTCATGAGTGGCATGCAACTATTGAGCAGGGGACATCTGAGCAGGTGAACGCTACCGACATGTCGGTCGCTGGCACTACACTTCTCAGTCAATCCTTTATCAGTTAAAGCTGCAACTTCATCTATTTTTTATGTTCGAAAGCTCCAATATGTCGCTAGTGGTCACCCAATGTAATGCAACAGGAACAATATTGTGCTTTTAGCCTGCCTGAGGACAGCTGTATTCAGTGTATAATGTATTTTGCTACCTGTTGTGAAGACATTGTAAAATGGAATTGATGTATCTTTTCAATCTTGTGTGTAGCTGTTATCGCATCCAGTCTAGAATTTCCAACAGCCTTGACTTTGTGCTTTCAAGACAACTGGGAACTCTGGGAAAAAAAATAGGTCAAACCATGACTCCTTGACCTTCAGGTTGGAAAGTCTGAGCTCTCAACAAATTGTGTTGAAATCTAGAAAAAATACCCCATTCTTGCCAGAGGGGTCTCAAAAAACACCTGTATCCACATAGGTACACAGTGCAGCTTTAACTAGCTGTAAAAAAAAAAGTCACTATCACTCCAGGGTATCAACATTTGGCATGTTACAGTTTAACTGCACTCCCATCGAAAGACCTTGCATTGCGCACATACCGTGCGAAAGTAGTTGGAGAAAGGAGAGGGGGACAGTATTTCTCCCTGTGTATTAAGTTGGTCTGTTTTATTTGGTATACTGTTTTGTCAAATATGTTTGTATATTTTGTTATATTTGTTAATATATAAAAAAAGAAAAACAATATTTTTCTACTGCCTTCTGGGATATGTAGTTCACTGCCTGTTAGGATAGACAGGGCCAAAAAGGCTCAGGTTTTCCATCCTCTCTCTCTGACAGGGCAATGTGTGAAAAGTGGTATTTGTGATGATTTTTTTATTTTAAAAATACAATTGAACCTGGGTCCCTGCGACTGTCAGTTGAACACTTTATGACACCAAGAGGGTGGATTTCTTGGTCACTAAACTACCCCCTTCCTTTGGAACGTGCAGTCCCTCATACCCATAACGACGGAGCAAGCTTTCAATAGACTTCCCATTTCTTACACCATGTAGCAAATTTGGGGGGTAGCTCAAATGAGTTGACCCCCTTTCATGCCCCATATTCTTTCACTATTGTCAGCCTGGTAGGGTTTGTCTTTGTTGAGTTTGAGTCGTGTTTGTTTAACATATGTTCCAATCCACATATAACGTGCTCCTTGAGAAGCTTTAGTCAGCTGTACTACTTTAGGGGCTCATCAAATCCTCACCTTGTCATCCATCGTGTCCCAAGACAGTGACGCATGTTGCAAACCTTACCCATAGCCCTAATAGATTTATAATACTGGTGTATTTCAGAGACCTGCGCAAAGACTCCTTATTAAATGCCCCCAATTCATTTGATTATTGTTGTGTTTGATGATTCATGCAATATTCCAGGAACTCCACTACAATCATTACATGAGGTATAATGTAATGGCATGATCAACTGTCACAAAAAAAACAAATCTCTGCCAGTAGCTGATAAGGACCATTTATTTTCCAACTCGCAACATGGATTATACATTTTTATGTAAAGAGCTCTCTCTTGTGGCAAAAGTAGTCCTACATTTCATGATTAAAATGCACCACTTGGTGGTGTCGGTCTGTAGAATTCACAAGAAGCTTTCAAATGACAATGTTGTGTATGTAAAGTACTAGTGTGTTAACATGCAAAATATCAAATGTTAAAAAGGGTGTTTTCCTCTTTGTTGACATTTTGTTGCACATTTAGCCTCCCCTCTGAGTTTGAGGGCTTAATTGAATTGTAATGTGTCTGCATGGATGATGAAAGTAGGCTGTTCCAAATAAAATACAAATGCTGCTAGCCTCTAGATAAAAAAACTAAACAACCTTCTATATATATATATACACAGTGGGGAGAACAAGTATTTGATACACTGCCGATTTTGCAGGTTTTACTACTTACAAAGCATGTAGAGGTCTGTAATTTTTATCATAGGTACACTTCAACTGTGAGAGACGGAATCTAAAACAAAAATCCAGAAAATCACATTGTATGATTTTTAAGTAATTAATTTGCATTTTATTGCATGACATAAGTATTTGATACATCAGAAAAGCAGAACTTCATGAGTCTCTGAATTGCAAACCATGTTCTATACCCACAATATGTC
>NC_036838.1:38453495-38457828 GCF_002910315.2 Salvelinus sp. IW2-2015
TGATCAAATACTTATGTCATGCAATAAAATGCAAATTAATTACTTAAAAATCATACAATGTGATTTTCMGGATTTTTGTTTTAGATTCCGTCTCTCACAGTTGAAGTGTACCTATGATAAAAATGACAGACCTCTACATGCTTTGTAAGTAGGAAAACCTGCAAAATCGGCAGTGTATCAAATACTTGTTCTCCCCACTGTATATATTGGCTTCCATTCATGCATGTCAGTTCTTCACTCATTACGAGGTATTTCCACTCACAGTTGAGATGACTTGTGTAAACAATTTCAGTGAGGATCTTCAACCTGTGTCTCGTCTCAATCTATTTGGRATCACTCAAGTTGGGGATCTAAGTGTATTTGACTATAAAGATCAAAAGGTTGTCAAAAGCTTTGACTATTAAATGGCATGCTGAAAATGTGGGTAAGATGTGAATCCGAGTATATCGCCAATTGGCACGCTACTGATCAGCACTATGGGCTCGATTCAATCTATAGGGTAGAAGATCTGCAATGTAACGTTGTTGAAATGTAAAGGTCATTTTCAATTGAGCTGACATATGCAGCGTTTACCGTGAATGTTGTCTCCGTGAATGTGGAAACATTGCCTTTAAACATTGCATTTACATTGCATCGAGCCAAAAGTCTTTAGAGTATCCCACACCACATATTGCTAAGAATGAGAAAGTAGGGTGATTCCCCTGGCGGGTCTCAAACCCAGGCCTCCAGCACCAATGACAAACACTCTAACCACTGCCCCAAAAAGGGATATCTCTAGGGCATGTGCTTATTGGGCCAGTATCAGTGGAAGCTGGTGGGAGGAGCTATAGGATGACGGGCTCATTGGGAGTTTTATGTGTTTGGTACCATTCCATTAGTTCTATTCCAGCCATTACAATGAGCCCATCCTCCTATAGCGCCTCCCAACAGCCTCCTCTGACCATTATAGTTAGGCCCTGTCCAGAAAAACCCTAACCCAGGGGTAGGCAACCCTGTTCCTGGAGTGCTGCAGGATTTTGTTACAACTAGGCACCCCACCTGACCAACTGAGCTAATTGATCAGTTCAGTGATCGTTTAAATTCGACACACCTAGTCGTCCAGTTTGGTTAAATCAAAAACATTAAGTGCCTGCTTCACTCCAGGACCAGGGTTGACTACCCCTGCCTTAACTCCTCCTCCCTGGGCACTTGTGTAGATCTGAAACAACTTGGTGTAAGCAATAGGGTTAATGCACTTTTAAGTAGATCTCAGCTCTGTTACATGTACAATGTTACATGTTACAATGTTACAATGTTACATGTTACATGTACAAGAAAATATTTTATTGATCATAGTGATTCAGGAGTATCATTAAAACAGGTTAATATGCCCCACTAACATTAGACAACTATATAGAAAGCCCTTAATTGTTGAAATAAGTAAATAAAATCAATGATCCGTCAGATTTCTACAGACAAAGGAATTCTCCGGTTAAAACATTGAAGATGTTAAAAACATCCTAAAGATTGATTCTATACATCATTTGACATGTTTCTACGAACTGTAATGGAATCTTTTGACTTTGTCTGGCATGCGCGTCATGAATTTGGATTTTTGAACTAAACGCACGAACAAAAAGGTATTTGGACATAAATTATGGACTTTATCGAACAAAACAAACATTTATTGTGGAACTGGGATTCCTGGGAGTGCATTCTGATGAAGATCCTCGAAGGTAAGTGAATATTTATAATGCTATTTCTGAATTCTGTTGACTCCACAACATGGCGGGTACCTGTATGGCTTGTTTTTGTGTCTGAGCGCCGTACTCAGATTATTGCATGGTGTGCTTTTTCCGTAATTAAAAAAAATACATCTGACACAGCGGTTGCATTAAGGAGAAGTTTATCTAAAGTTCCATGTGAAACACTTGTATCTTTTTTCAATGTTTATTATGAGTATTTCTGTAAATTGATGTGGCTCTCTGCAAAATCCCTGGATGTTTTGAGGCAAACCATTACGCACCATTGTAAACTAAGATTTTTGGATATAAATATGAACTTTATCGAACAAAACATACATGTTTTGTGTAACATGAAGTCCTATGAGTTTCATCTGACGATCATCAAAGGTTAGTGATTCATTTTCTCTCTATTTCTGCTTTTTATGACTCCTCTCTTTGGCTGGAAAAATGGCTGTGTTTTTCTGTGACTAGGTACTGACCTAACATAATCAGATGGTGTGCTTTCGTCGTAAAGCCTTTTTGAAATCGGACACTGTGGTGGGATTAACAACAAGTTTATCTTTAAAATGGTGTAAAATACTTGTATGTTTGAGGAATTTTAATTGAGATTTCTGTTGTTTGAATTTGGCGCCCTGCACTTTCACTGGCTGTTGTCAAGTCGATCCCGTTAACGGGATCTCAGCCGTAAGAAGTTAATGAGTCCGACAAGGGATATACTGCTCTCTGGAGACCGTCATTTGCGTGAAGAAAAGGTGGAGATAGAGAGAGAAGGTCGGGGTGCCTTGTTAGGATTCGTAGGTGAGTGAGTAAATCGTCATTACCATCGGTTCTATTGGCCAACGTGCAATCACTGGAAAACAAACTTGATGATCTACGGTCGAGACTATCCTACCAATGGGACATTAAAAACTGTAATATCTTATGTTTGACCGAGTCGTGGCTGAACGACGACACAGATATAGAGCTGGCTAGGTTTTCTGTGCATCGGCAGGACAAAGCAGCTACGTCTGGTAAGATGAGGGGCGGGGGTGTGTGTCTATTTGCCAATAACAGCTGGTGCACGATGCCTAATATTAAAGAAGTCTTGAGGCATTGCTCGCCTGAGGTAGAGTGCCTCATATAGATAGTGTGGTACACTGTAGACCACACTATCTATATTATTCGTAGCCGTCTATTTACCCCCACAAACCAATGCTAGCACTAAAAAGGTAAGTGAATATTTATATGCTATTTCTGAATTCTGTTGACTCCACAACATGGCGGGTACCTGTATGGCTTGTTTTTGTGTCTGAGCGCCGTACTCAGATTATTGCATGGTGTGCTTTTTCCGTAATTAAAAAAAATACATCTGACACAGCGGTTGCATTAAGGAGAAGTTTATCTAAAGTTCCATGTGAAACACTTGTATCTTTTTTCAATGTTTATTATGAGTATTTCTGTAAATTGATGTGGCTCTCTGCAAAATCCCTGGATGTTTTGAGGCAAACCATTACGCACCATTGTAAACTAAGATTTTTGGATATAAATATGAACTTTATCGAACAAAACATACATGTTTTGTGTGTAACATGAATCCTATGAGTTTCATCTGACGATCATCAAAGGTTAGTGATTCATTTTCTCTCTATTTCTGCTTTTTATGACTCCTCTCTTTGGCTGGAAAAATGGCTGTGTTTTTCTGTGACTAGGTACTGACCTAACATAATCAGATGGTGTGCTTTCGTCGTAAAGCCTTTTTGAAATCGGACACTGTGGTGGGATTAACAACAAGTTTATCTTAAAATGGTGTAAAATACTTGTATGTTTGAGGAATTTTAATTGAGATTTCTGTTGTTTGAATTTGGCGCCCTGCACTTTCACTGGCTGTTGTCAAGTCGATCCCGTTAACGGGATCTCAGCCGTAAGAAGTTAATGAGTCCGACAAGGGATATACTGCTCTCTGGAGACCGTCATTTGCGTGAAAAAAGGTGAGATAGAGAGAGAAGGTCGGGGTGCCTTGTTAGGATTCGTAGGTGAGTGAGTAAATCGTCATTACCATCGGTTCTATTGGCCAACGTGCAATCACTGGAAAACAAACTTGATGATCTACGGTCGAGACTATCCTACCAATGGGACATTAAAAACTGTAATATCTTATGTTTGACCGAGTCGTGGCTGAACGACGACACAGATATAGAGCTGGCTAGGTTTTCTGTGCATCGGCAGGACAAAGCAGCTACGTCTGGTAAGATGAGGGGCGGGGGTGTGGTCTATTTGCCAATAACAGCTGGTGCACGATGCCTAATATTAAAGAAGTCTTGAGGCATTGCTCGCCTGAGGTAGAGTGCCTCATATAGATAGTGTGGTACACTGTAGACCACACTATCTATATTATTCGTAGCCGTCTATTTACCCCACAAACCAATGCTAGCACTAAAATTGCACTCAACGAACTCTATAAGGCCATACAGGCAACATCCGCACGCTTATAAGAAATCCCGCTATGCCCTCACTGTAGACCACACTATCTATATTATTCGTAGCCGTCTATTTACCCCACAAACCAATGCTAGCACTAAAACTGCACTCAACGAGCTCTATAAGGCCATACAGGCAACATCGCGCACGCC
>NC_036838.1:38462335-38513003 GCF_002910315.2 Salvelinus sp. IW2-2015
TATAAGAAATCCCGCTATGCCCTCAGACAAACCATCAAACAGGCAAAGCGTCAATACAAGACTAAGACTTAATCCTACTATACCGGCTCTGATGCTCGTCGGATGTGGCAGAGCTTGCAAGCTATTACAGACTACAAAGGGAAACCCAGCCACGAGCTGCCCAATGATGCGAGCCTACCAGACAAGTTAAATGCCTTTTATGTTCACTTCGAGGCAAGCAACACTGAAGCATAGATGAGAGCACCAGCTGTACCGGATGACAGTGTGATCACGCTCACTGTAGCCGATATGAGCAAGAACTTTAAACAGGTCAACATTCACAAGGCCGGGGGGCCAGACGGATTACCAGGGCGTGTACTCAGAGCATGCACGGACCAAGACCTCAGAAAAAAATTGTAGACCTCCACACGTCTACGAAGGAACCCCATTCAAATTCAGCCGCAAGTTATTACAGTAATTATAACGCGTCGACTATTTCTCTCTAAACCATATATCTTTGACTAATCCGGAAACTATCACCTCGAAAACAAAACGTTTATTCCGTTCCGTATTTTATCTAATGGGTGGCTTCCATGAGTCTAAATATTCCTGTTACWTTGCACAACCTTCAATGTTGTCATAATGACGTAAAATTCTGGCAAATTAGTTCGCAAAGAGCCAGGCGGCCCAAACTGTTGCATATACCCTGACTCTGCATGCAATGAACGCAAGAGAAATGACACAATTTCACCTGGTTAATATTGCCTGCTAACCTGGATTTCTTTTAGCTAAATATGCAGGGGGGGCCTCCCGGTCTTTCGTGTCATCCGTGACCCTGTGTAATCCTGGGCCCTTTTACTCGCTGCCTCCGCCTTCCTCGCTGCTTCCACCTGCTCCCACGGCAGGCGATCCTTTCCCGCCCGGATCTCCTCCCACGTCCAGGATCCTTTCCCATTCAGGATGTCCTCCCACGTCCAGGATGTCCTCCCATGTCCAGTCCTCCTTACCACGCTGCTTGGTCCGTTTGTGGTGGGTAGTTCTGTCACGATCGTCGTCAGGGTGAAAATGACCGGACCAAGGTGCAGCGGGGTCTGCGTACATTTTACTTTATTATAAATGTCGCCAACAAAAACGAACGTGAAGCTTACTAGGGCTATACAGGCCACTAACAAAGACAACTACCCACAACTAAGGTGGAAAAACAGGCTGCCTAAATATGATTCCCAATCAGAGACAACGATAGACAGCTGTCCCTGATTGAGAACCATACCCGGCCAAAACATAGAAAAAGAAAACATAGAAATAAACTAGAATGCCCACCCTAGTCACACCCTGGCCTAACCAAAATAGAAAATAAAAGCCTCTATGGCCAGGGTGTGACAATGTTTGGTTTTTGGGTTAAATGTATACATTATGATTTGCCTCTCAACTGTATGTGAACCCCTCTTCAATTTACTGGCACTAACCATTATAAACTAGGACTTCAAATATGCTATTTGCTCTCTTAAACTGCTAGCACAAAGCCTATGTGAAAATGTGGTTTTTCATAAAAGATCACGAAAAAATATATATAAACTTGCCCAAATCAGCTCTACATAATTCAGCAGGGAGGTGTGCAACTACCTCACATTATACCCATTATACCAGTGTAGAAACTACGTCACCTACATAGGTATTACCATATCTCATTCAATTCATTCTTTGCAGGAACTGTTTGCAAACCTTTTAAAATGTCCAGAAAGACAGTGGTCTTAGAAAGGAATTTATACTTTAAAAGACAGGTTATGTGAATGGATGTGGATGAAAGAATTCTGCCAGTGTTTTAATGTCCTAGTTTCATATTTTTTTCTTCACCTTCAACTCTATATATCCAAGTGAGCCTACAGTATGAGGACCTTGGATCAGATTTACCATTATACCCATTGACTAAACGTATAACAGACAGACACTGCTCAAAAGGAATTGTTTGTGATATCTACACTCAGTTGCCACTTTATTAGGTTCACCACCCTATTCACGAAAATTAATTGCTCCTACATACACCAAGTCCAGTGGTCTTGGCTTGCTAGATACTAAAGCATGCAGAGAAGTATTCAGGTATTCTGTTACTGTTTAAACTTTAGAATGTGCAAAATGACAGCACAGTCTGTGATGGTCTTTTGTAACTCAGAAAAGTTCCAAAACTGTTTTTTAATAATTCCAACACTCAGCTTGTACTGACTGTAATAATCTCCTTTCCCAGATTCATCAACAGTTTTGAATTCATGCTGTTCCAGATGCAAAGGGGTTGTACCTAACAAAGTGACCACTGTATCTATAGACTTTCCAGAATGTGTTCTGGGAATACCCGGGTATTAAACATT
Source organism: Salvelinus sp. IW2-2015 (assembly GCF_002910315.2). Lineage (NCBI taxonomy): Eukaryota > Metazoa > Chordata > Actinopteri > Salmoniformes > Salmonidae > Salvelinus > Salvelinus sp. IW2-2015. The sequence continues at coordinate 38,464,678 of NC_036838.1, forward strand.
TGGTTGTAAGTGTTGAACAGTTGAATCTATTACCTCAGGAAAAAAGCCTGAAAAAGGAAATACTGATACTAGAAAATACATTTTGGGAGGTTTAATGTACTTTGATGTAGGTTTGATGTACCTACAGTAGTTATTATAATTCATGTTACACATTTTTCTAAATCCCACATGGTGAACTCATGGAACCTTGCAGTTTTTATTTCTTGGTCACTAGGGGGAGGTGTTATTTTTAATCTGCATTAATGCTAACAGGAAATACAGAAAAAAGGAGGGAAATGATCCTTTACAGTAGTTTACAACAAGGTTGACTAGGTGTTTTAAAGGTAAACTTTGGCTCCAATTGGTTGTGTAAAGCAGAAAGACGATCTTTGGGGAACCCTTTGCTACAGGGTGTGGGAAGTGGGCAAAGCACAGACAGGGAAAGAACAATGTAGTACGCAACTGTGAGGGACAGATTTTGTCTTCGAAGCGCAACCTTTAGAACTATGTCTTCAATGAGACGCAAGACTGCTCAATGTGTGCTTTGCATCATCCAGAGAAAAATGATGATCTGACCAACTGAGTTTGTCTTTGTGTAATATATCAGTAGGCTATGAAAACTCATGTAGTTTCATCCTTCAATACATTTAGAAGTATGAAACTTTGTCTTGAAACATTTGTCAGGGTTATCCTTGTGTTATTATTGCTCTAATGTTCTATTATCATTACGCTATTTTATTATTCTACTATGAGAGATACTAGATACATACTATGACAGCAATTCACTGTAATAGGTACACACGTTGTATCTGGCACAAGTGACGAGTAAACTGATTTGGATTTCAAAGACTGCCATTATTGTAATGTTTGATATTACAACATTGATGTGTGATATCTTTTTTATCAACGCATATGTTTTTGCAAATGTATGCCTTTATTACTATATGATTTATATTGCCTGAATACTCAACGATGATTAACACCTCAGTTATGAGTGCTTCTATCAGTGTTGTTCTCAAATGCATTTCATTTAAAGTCAATTTAGCAATTGAACAAAAATCCAATTTGAAAATGTTCCTAATTGCAAAAGCATGTAACAGAATGGGTATTCCAGAACTGTAATTTACATGTAAATAAACATAACCCTGTTTTATGTGTTTAATGCTGCAGATAGAATGCTCTGTGTGCCAGAGATGGTACCATTCAGCTTGTCTGGGGATGGCAAAGAAGGACTTCAACAAAGCCAAAATAGAAAATGATTGGAAGGGGCCTCTTTGCTGTTAAATTAGAGACGTATAAATAAATGACTGGTGTGCCTTGTAACTACTTTAAAATGTGGAACTGTTGCACTAAAAATGCAAACATTGATTTGGTATACAGTTTAAGAATATAAACATTGTCTAACTTCACAGATCAAATTGCACTTGAAATCAACATTTCTTTAAAGGTATTGCAAATAAATGCATATTTTCACTTTTTTTTCTGAGACAATCACTGAATTAGATTTCTTCATCTTTAAATGCAATATTTGAGATGTTATGTATTTCTATCAAATCAAAACTGGAATTTCTACTCAAAGCAAAGGTTGTAAAAGTCTACTAGACATTTATAGAATAAATCATACCTAGTTTGATCATTCTTTCATAATCAGTGAAAACGGTATTGATTTCTATAGCGTTAAATGGCATTTTATAGATGTTATTTATTTCTATCAAGTCAAAACTGGAATTTTTCCTCAAAACAAAGATTGTAAAAGTATGCTAGACATTTATAGAATAAATCATACCTAGTGTCACAACCGTCCTGGGAAGAAGGAGTGGACCAAAACGCAGCGTGGTATGTGTCCATTATAATTTAATATAACTGAACACGAAACAACGAAAATCGAAACAGTCCTGAAAGGTGACACAACACAAAACAGGAAACAACTACCCACAAACACCAGGTGGGAAAAGGCTACCTAAGTATGGTTCTCAATCAGAGACAACGATAGACAGCTGCCTCTGATTGAGAACCACACCCGGCCAAACACATAGAAATATAAAACCTAGAACAAAAACCTAGAATGCCCACCCCAACTCACGCCCTGACCAAACCAAAATAGAGACATAAAAAAGGAACTAAGGTCAGGGCGTGACACCTAGTTTGATGTTTCTGTGACAAACGGTGAATTAGTTATTGATTTATACCTCTTTAAATGGCATTTTATAGATGATGTATTTCTATCAAGTCAAAAGTGGAAGTTCTACTCAAAACAACGGTTGTAAAAGTATGCTAGACATTTCTAGATTAAATCATATCTAGTTTGATGATTCTGCGACAAACTGTGAGTTAGTTATTGATTTTGACATTTTTAAATTACTTTTGGTGAATGTCTGTTAAATGTCTGATGAATGTCTGATGAATGTCTGATGAATGTCTGTTGAATGTCTGTTGAATGTCTGTTGAATGTCTGTTGAATGTCTGTTGAATGTCTGTTGAATGTCTGTTGAATGTCTGTTGATGTGTGAATATAAAATAAACTTCACCTTGGTGATTCAAACAGACCACACAGAGCCCCAGGACAGCAACACAATTAGACCCAACCAAGTCATGGGAAAACAAAAAGATAATTACTTGACATATTGGAAACAATTAACAAAAAAAACAGAGCAAATGTTAATGCTATTTGGCCCTAAACAGGGAGTACACAGCGGCAGAATACCTGACCATTGTGACTGACCCAAAAGTTTAGGAAAGCTTTGACTATGTACAGACTCAGTGAGCATATCCTTGTTATTGACAGGGGCAGCTGTAGGCAGACCTGGTTCTCAAGAGAAGACTATGTGCACACTGCCCACAAAATGAGGTTGAAACTGAAACTGCACTTCCTAACCTTCTGCCAAATGTATGACCATATTAGAGACACATATTTCCCTCAGATTACGTAGACCCACAAAGAATTAGAAAACAAATTCAAATTTGATAAATGCCTGTATCTATTGGGTGAAATACCGCAGTGTGCCATCACAGTAGCAAGATATGTGACCCGTTGCCACAATAAAAGGGCAACCAGTGAAGAACAATCCCCATTGTAAATACAACCCATATTTATGTTTTTATTTTCCCTTTTGTACTTTAACTATTTGCACATCGTTACAACACTATATATAGCCATATTTGAAATGTCTCTATTCCTTTGGAACGTTTGTGAGTGTAATGTTCACTGTTCATTTTGTATTGTTTTTTTCACTTTTGTTTTATCTATTTCACTTGCTTTGGCAATGTAAATATGTTTCCCATGTCAATAAAGCCCTTGAATTGAARTAATAMGGATTTCAATGGCCAATGAATGGTCACGTTGTCATGCTGCGTCACGCAATCCCTTCCAGAAATCAGGGATTGAGTCGAGAAACCTGCCTATTTTTCTCGTAATGTCACAATTTCAAAGCTATACGAGAACAAGTTAATTATCTCACACAATATGTGTAATGTTGTGTGTCTTATTCCAGTAATTTATGCTAATGTTGGTTTTTTGAGCTCGCACCCAATTGACTCCCATTCACTCCTTGAAGATGTGCGCTCCTTGTCCCAGAATCGCCCAGAATGCACCGCGCGGGCGTTAATACCATTCGAATGGAGTTTACAATTTCATTTCTTAAAAGTATCTCGGGTTAGCCATCAAATTAGCAGGGTCTCGGTAGATAGCACCAGTTGAAAAAAATGCTTGAGGGAGCTCACGTAATTACGTCGGTTGGGGTAATGTGGCATTTATTTTAAAACAGATTAGCATGGAATACGATGCCTGGTTTGCTGGCTAGGATAGGAAGGTAAATTTAAGCTACGGAGCTAGCTAGCGTAGTTAACATTGGCCATTTCAATTCACTAACTTTGAGACCCTGCTAGCTAGTTAGGGCTAGAAACAGTGTACAGCTAATGTTAGCTAAACCAATCGTTTGCTAAATTATTTTGGAGGACACTGGCTATCAAGATATCTTCCGTTCAAAGTGAGTTTGTTTATTTGTGCACTGTGATTTTGTTACGGAATTCGCTAGTTACCCACGGCAGTAAATTAACGTTACCCGCGACTGCGGGTTTGGCTGCAAAACCGTGCGTTTGAATCACWGTGGATTTTTTGGACTGATTGTGTCTGTCATTCATGGCCCGGGACACTCCCTAGGCTGTTTTCCTCTGCTGGAGGTGGTTAGTAAACATTTGGGATGCTGATGAAAGTAGTTGAACAATACTGGAAATCCAAATAAGTGAGACCAGGTAACTCACTAAAACTGAGCATTAAATCACATATTGACGATCACTCCCTGCACCCTTGTCCAGTAGTTAATTTTCAATGGCAATTTAAACTTGAAGACTGGGACCCATATGGCTACTATATTCGGTTCATAGGGGGGTGGTAACGTTACGTTAGTATTAAAGAGAAGAACGTTCTCCCATTTGTGTCTCATTGCAGACTCGAATTGCCATGGAGGGGATCGGTGGCGGAAATTTGCAGAAAGTGACTCCTTTAGCTCGAGAATTAACCCGGATCTTCAACAGCTACAATAAACACTCCATACAACTAAAAAATAATCTGAAAGAGACCAACGCATTTTTCCGGGAAATAAAACAGAACTACAGTAATGCCTGCGCATCAGCCGCCAGCTCAGAGGCAGCTGCTCTGGAGGCAGGTAAGATGTGCACCTCTTCGAATTTGTTACCTATATAATTATAATTAACCTTGGCATCATCATAATGTAGAGTAAAACTCCCACATTTATCAGAATACATCGTGCTTAACTAAACAGGGGTAGGGTTAGGCCTTATTGAATGTCACACACTTCAGTTCCTGAGGTTACATTTATCCATGGTGGCTTCATGCAGCTACAGCACTTCATCATATGCCTGTCATTGAATGACCCTGTGATTGTTTTACATTCTACAGTAATTATCATTTTATTGTCTTACATTTGGATCGCAATCAGTGATCCTTTGGGAAAGGAAGAAAATGATACAAATGATAAAGAACATGATAAACTAATATTTTATTCACATGTAGGCCAATCCTGACTAGCATTTGAGAAACTTACATTCAGAAAAAAAAGTATGCATTTACTACTTACTGTATGTAACTCTGGATATGAGTGTCTGCTAAATTACCAAAAATCTCACACTAAAAAAATACAGATTTTGCCTTTGAGTGACCACTCAACAAGCTCTTGAATTGTAATATGATTGTTACTTCCAGCATAAAGCCCATCAACAAGCCCCGTAAACATATCCGACCACAAACATAGGAAGGTCTGTCACTCTATACTAGCCATAGTTTGAGTGGAAACTCTTCTGATTGTGGTCATTCAAGGAGGATTGGAAATGGCACAGCAGACTTGATACACATCCCATAATGTTCTAATTGGGAATGTGTGCAAGTTCTGCTGAGGTAGGGCATTTCCTAAAGGGCCCACAGGGTTCCGACCTGTACTCAATCTATATACAGTGGTGGGATGGCAAAACAGGTGGATAGCTATTAGCTAAACTGTCTTCTGAATGGGTGATGAGGTAGGCTTAAAAAAACAAGACTGTTCTCTCCCGGAAAGAGATTTCCTTGCCAACATGTCGACTGTAGAAAATACATTAAATAGGACTTAGAGGGGGAAAATGAAGAGATTAGGACCAGTTAGTCTTTCTCAACAATAGGACATGATAAAGTGCCACAAATATGCAGAGATTACCACTTAAGGAACTGAGGCTAAAAGGAAACATGTACTGGTGGTGATAAACATAGAAGTAGTCACTGCACTAGTTGATTTGGGGATTGCGCTGATGAGCAGGGTGTGGGTGTGATTCTCACGTTCCTGTTTAGGAGATTAGTTATTTTGAGCCAAGGTCTACTGGTGGTGAGGAGGAGGAGTTTACCATGTCCGGAAGCCACTTCACCATCCATTTTCTGGATTTGTTTTCACTCAAACATTGTTTGAAGCTTTGTTTTACTATTGACAGGTGCAACTGATTTCGGGATTGTATATCGATTTGCTGTCCATAAATGTGTCAACTGATGTATTAGTTTGTCTCTGAATTGTTTAATCAAACTTTTTGCTGCCAGCTCCTGATATCAGGGCATAAAAACTACGATCTGTGTCCTGAATTATCCTAGTGTGCATGTGCGCCCAGCTATATCCGGACCCAAGATTTTCCCTGGCTGAACTAGCTGAACTATGCTAGTTTTTGTCCTCATTGCCAAACTTCATAAACACTGCACCCTCAACTTCAATACTCCTTTCCTAGTTATACAATCATCAAACAAAGAAATGTACTTGAAAATGATTTATTTWGTTAAAAAGTCATGACTGGTTCGAGCTATCTGTAAGACAATGGTGGCAAAGGATATCATTGCTACTTAACACAGATCCAAGTTCAGTTTTGAGATCCAGCGGCGTCATTGGCGTAGGTTTTGCTGAACGTTTCTTACTGGTCTTGGAAATGTGACACTCTCCCCGCTTGGTTCAATGGGATATGTATTGATTTTGCCCACACAGCCAGATATGTACAGTATTTTACTCTTCTTTAAAAAAAAACTCTTTGTTGATTTAAATCAGACTTTATTAGTATAATGAGTAATCCAGGAATGTCAAGTTAATTGACTTGAGAAAATAGCAACTCTACAGAGTGTCAATGGCTACAATTAATGGCTAAATTACTTCCGGACACAAAGGGTCTACTGAGTTCCTCCTCACCACTGTATACGGCTGTCATTTAAGCCCAACCTTCCTGTCCCAAAGGGATTTCAGTCTACGAAAGCTGAGCTACGGAGCTCTGTTTGTGTTGCATTCCAAAAATTCTACCGCGCTAAAGTTTGTAGAACTATGTAGAGAGCTACTCTGTAGAGCAGGAATGGGCAACTTTTAATGTATGTGGGGGCRACAAAAAAATCTGTACTCATCATGTGAGCAAAACATTTTAACAACCCCCTCTTGACAGCAGAGAGAATACATTTTGGAGTTAATTTCCTGAAAGCCTATACATTTTGCCATGGGGCATAGAGAGAATGTTGCTGTTTTTAAAGCAAGTTTGCTGCAATTCTACACATTCTGTCATGGGGCGGAGATAAATTTACATTTAAGTCATTTAGCAGACGCTCTTATCCAGAGCGACTTACAAATTGGTGCATTCACCTTATGATATCCAGTGGAACAACCACTTTACAATAGTGCATCTAACTCTTTTAAGGGGGGGGGGTTAGAAGGATTACTTTATCCTATCCTAGGTATTCCTTAAAGAGGTGGGGTTTCAGGTGTCTCCGGAAGGTGGTGATTGACTCCGCTGACCTGGCGTCGTGAGGGAGTTTGTTCCACCATTGGGGTGCCAGAGCAGCGAACAGTTTTGACTGGGCTGAGCGGGAACTGTACTTCCTCCAGAGGTAGGGAGGCGAGCAGGCCAGAGGTGGATGAACGCAGTGCCCTTTGGGTGTAGGGCCTGATCAGAGCCTGAAGGTACGGAGGTGCCGTTCCCCTCACAGCTCCGTAGGCAAGCACCATGGTCTTGTAGCGGATGCGAGCTTCAACTGGAAGCCAGTGGAGAGAGCGGAGGAGCGGGGTGACGTGAGAGAACTTGGGAAGGTTGAACACCAGACGGGCTGCGGCGTTCTGGATGAGTTGTAGGGGTTTAATGGCACAGGCATAAATGGCATTTAATGGCATAAATGTTTGGAATATGATATCTGAGTGAGAGTCACTAACGTAATTGATGGGGGCCCCCGATTGGTAATTTGGCCATGATTACTATAGGTTTAGATAGTTTAGCCAGCTAACTTAACAATCTAAAAAATGTTAGCAGACATGGGCTAATTGACTGGCCAAAAGTAGGAGGACCGCTAGTTGTCCATTTTAAGGCAGCGGTTCTCAACTGGTGGAATTATTGACATGAAGAAGGGGGGAATGTTGTTCCCTTGTCATACAGTTGGTACATTTACTATCAATATAGCTTTAAAAGTAGTTTTTCGGATTGCATTTTGGCAACAAATAAAATCATGATGCGAATATTGGATCGCGACTGAGACAACCTGGTTCAATTTGGGTACCGAGGTAAAACCAATTGAAAACCACTGCTTTAAGGTGTGTTTGGGCTTAGTATCTCCACTAGTACACACACACACTTACATCCACATTGAAATAATGAGAATGTTGAAAAACATTATTGGTAAATCTAGTGCATCTAGAATGTCAAATTTCATGGGAAAAGCCCATCTAACCATACCCTTCCCATCAAGTGGGGCTATACAATATGTATGTATCTTTGTCAAACCTTCATAGTAAAGGCTAACAACAAACCACAGTGGTTGTCATGCTAGATTACATGCTTCAAGCTCTAGTAATAGTTTGACATTTTTAAAGTGAAAAATCGGAGTCTGTTATTGTGGAATTGCCCTGTAGACTACAGTACAGTAGGTATATATATTTTTTAATGCATTTCCTGTGGTTCATTCATTGGATTGTTCCTGCATGTATAATGTTTTAGGTCAAACACTAGGCAGGGTAATACCAGATTAACAGTTGCAGAGCAACAGGATGGTGAAAGAGGGAGAAAWGAAGGGGTGGGGAGGGAGAAAGGAGTGGTATTCCATTTCTGGCCTCTGTTCTTTGTCTGTTGTTTAACTGCAATAGACCATGACTCAGCATCATGGAGGATTATGACCACTTCCTGTGATGAGCCAGGATCAATTGTTTGTTGTTAATATGGGTTGCCACGGAGATGGGTCAGGAGATAACAGATGAGTCTGAGGGGCTTTGAAGTAAACACAATAGATTATCCCTCAGGCCTTTCATATGCCAGAAGTGCAGACAGAGCGATGCCAGACACCAGTTCACAACAGGTCCAGTTAAAGCTGAAGCAAGTTATTTCTGTATTGTAAGCCAATCATTGGAATTTGCTCAAAGATAAAGTGGAGTGTTTGTTGGTGTTATATAACATTACATTGTATTATCAACATATGCAGATTGTTTCTAGGCCTAATACCTGAAGAATAAAGGTTCCTTCCTTACCCCTCAGAAGGGAGAGGCACAATGACTCAAGCCCCCCCTGACCACCACCACTATTTCCTTCTATACATCAAATCAAACTTTATTTGTCACATGCCCGAATAAGTGTAGGCCTTACTGTGAAATGCTTACTTAGAAGCCCTTAACCAACAATGCAGTTCAAGAAATGGTTGAGAAAATATTTACCAAATAAACTAAAGTAAAAAGTAACACAATAAAATAACGAGGCTATATACAGGGGGTACCGAGTCAGTGTGCGGGGGTACAGGTTAGTTGAGGCAATTTGTACATGTAGGTAAGGGTGAAGTGACTATGCATAGATGATAGTTAGCAGCAGTGTACAAAACAATTGGGGTGGGGGGGGCAATGTAAATAGTCTGGTGGCCATTTGATTAATTGTTCAGCATTCTTATGGCTTGGGAGTAGAAGCTGTTAAGGAGCCTTTTGGTCCTAGACTTGGCGCTCCAGTACCACTTGCCGTGCGGTAGCAGAGAACACAGTCTATGACTTGGGTGACTGGAGTCTCTGACAATTTTATGGGCTTTCCTCTGACGCCGCCTATTACATAGGTCCTGGATGGCAGGAAGCTTGGCCCCAGTGATGTACTGGGCTGTACGCACTACCCTCTGTAGCGCCTTACGGTCAGATGCTGAGCAGTTGCTTTACCAGGCGATGTTGTACCTTCTACATGTTGCACCTTCTCCTCCCAGGTCAGCTGAGCTGCATCTTTTTCCCCCCGCATGAAGAGGAGTTCCTGCACAGCAGCGTGGGCAGCGCCCCCTACATCCTGGTACTTGGCCAGGATTGCGCCGCTCGCTACCAGCTGCTCAACTGCCTGCTGGGGGAACGGCTCCTGCCCCTAGGTCCCGTGGCGGGCGAGGCCTGCAATGGCGTTCATGGCACGGCCTGCAAGAGGAGGAAGCTGTGCTTCACCCACGGGCGCCAGACGCGGCTCAGCCTGGCGCTGCCCGGCCAGTATGAGCTGGTGCACCAGCTGGCGGCCCACTGTGGGCGCTGGGATACGGTGCCCAGGGAGGATCTGGAGATCCAGGAGGAATGTGAGGACCCAGCCCACAGACTGGCCGAGCTGGAGATCACCCTGCACCACCCTCTGCTACAGGTACACCAGGTTTTCCGTTATCCTTAATTGCTTCTGCTAATTGTTTCTGCTGGTGTGAAATGTGTTAAACAGTTTTGATTAGTGATYCACCGATATGACATTTTTGACCGAAACCAATATTTTCCTTGCCGCAAAAAACAATGCCAATATTATAAAACATTTTAGTGGCCTTTTAAGCATTCTTGTGCAGTTAAATAGTTAACACACACATGGACGCAGCGGTCTAAGGCACTGCATCTCAGTGCAAGAGGCATCACTACAGTCCCTGGTTCGAATCCAGGCTGTATCACATCCGGCCGTGATTGTGAGTCCCATAGGGCGGCGCACAATTGGCTCAGCGTCGTCCGGGATTGGCCAGGGTAGGCCGTCATTGTGAATAAGAATTTGTTCTTAACTGACTTGCCTAGTTAAATAAAGGTTACACACACACACCACACTGACCAAAAAGTTATTTTGTTGGCATTTACGCATGTCCCCATTACCAGTAAAACATAATCAAAACGTATTTCTTTCACTTACTTGCTGTGCGTTGTTCAGTTTGTCTCATCCAGGATTTCTATGGAACGCCATTTGGGTCTTTGCGTGTCAAAAAGGATATGTCAAATAACACTGTTTGACGTGTCAAATAAGCTTGTTACATTTACATTACATTTAAGTCATTTAGCAGACGCTCTTATCCAGAGCGACTTACAAATTGGTGCATTCTTGTTGACCTGAATATGACTGCACGTCACATAATCATTTAACGCGTTCATACATCTTTTACGTAGTTATTACAAATTGATTACACTATAACTCGTATTTCATATGTCACAACGATTCATTGATATGTATGCTATGATGCTGGTAGTTGTCTCGCGCACCTACAGTACTGGTCATAAAAAAAAGCTAGCTAGCTGATGGATGCAAACAATGTTCTWRCACAAAAAKATAGCAAAAACGAAAATCTGTTTCAGTAGCTATAGTTGGCTAACTAACTTAATAGCTGTGTCATCTAAAATAACCCTAATTTATAAGACAGTTCTTATTTGATTAATGGTGGTCGGAACCATCTGTGAAGCTAGCCACAATATGGATTATCCACAATAGTGAACTTTGTGGTTAGCCTTCAAAATAWAAGTATGTCATTGACAGTGACGCAAATAGTATAATTATGCCATAATTGAATAGATCATGCTAAACGAGGTTGGAATGTTATATAAAATCAACAAAATACAATTTTGTTCATTTTTACAATCTGTTGACGTAACACTGGATGTATTATACTTTAGAATTGCATTGTGGGCATACTTATTTCACTGTGCAGTCTTGCCTGTGGATCAATGACATGTGGTATCAGTCTACTCAGTGACACCCAGAGAACATTACTGTCGTAGTTCTTATTGCGGGACTCTGAAACAACTGGGAATTGAGCCACATTTATTGTCAACCTATGTGTATTGAACACTATTCCTGAGGAAAAACAATACTGTGTGAATGTTTTGGAGTCTGATAACTCTGAGGAGGATGTTGGGAAAAAATATCTTGAGTATTGAGTAGACTGATACCCCATTTCATTGATCCCCAATCCTTAGGTAAAGATGTGCAATATGAATGTCAATACACACCATAGGCTGACTGGGGAAGTGATTTCACACAGTCACAGTCCCGAGATAAAAGCTACAATGCTAATATTTGTGTTAACTCTAAACAGTTGTGTTCTGTGGGTGTCACCGAGTAGAGTGATACCCCATTTCATTGCTTCACATTCCAACCTTGTTTAACATTATATAGTCTAAATATGACATGATTCCTTCTGCATCACTTTCAAAGAGGTACTTTTATTTTGAAGGCAAACCGCAAATTCCACTATTGTGCCCTATCCTTATTGTGGTTAGCTTCACAACACATAACCCGGTCCGGTTGAGCCTCACAAGCCAGATGAAGCTAGCCGGCTGCTTATATAATGTTAGCTTTGGGCAACAGGGTTAAGTAGCTGGCTAGCTATTTATTTTCATGAACTGAAGTACAATTTCAATAGGCGAACAAGTGGCTACCTAGCTAGTACTTACTCACAAGGATTCCTAAATCATTGCTAAGAATAGTGAAAATGACTGCAGTTTCTACTGGTCATTGTTTTCAGGCTGGTTGTATTGGTGCTAGCTAGGTACCAAGCTAAAGCTAGCTAGCTACCTCAGAAGTTGCGGTCAAACAAATAATGCTTTATTACCAACGTGGTATTGTTAACACATTGTTCGTGGCCGGTGTTTGCTTGTTTGCAGACTTTTTGTACAGCTCTGACAGTGCTACTGATAGTAGTGGTGGCGCTTGGCTTGCTCGTGCAAATTCAGAACACACAACATTCTATAATAGAACTGTTATTTGACGTATCTTTTTTGACATGCAAAAACCCAAACGGCGTTCCATAGTATGTCGTGAAACTAATAGCAGTGACGCTATTACTGTGTAACTCCGGTAGGGCAACATCTGGAAAATTAGCGCACTTGGTAACGTTAGTGTGTACCGGTGCTCGACCAGTCGCGAAAGCCAACATCACCCACAACAGAGAGCGGTTGATTGTAAAGGGCAATAAATTCATAATCTTGGCGTTAATGGATTTCGCCTTTGAGTTGTCTCGCTGAAGTTTTCTTACTCTTATCAAATGACTGCTCGACTTGTTGACTGCTCGATCCACACAGCAGACATTATGGGCTAGGTTAGGAATGCTGTGTTGAACGTGTAGCGCAAAATTTTATGTGGTGTCATTACGTCATGTACTTATGTTATATAGGTATGCACGTCAGCTTTGGCATCAGTTTTGCACCGGCTTAAAATTAGACATCGGGCTGATACCGATGTTGGCATTTTTAGCAAATATCGTCCACTTCCGATGTGTTCACTGATATATCGTGCATCCCTAGTTTTTATGGCCATGATTAAAATAACTACTTTTAATTTCTCAACTTTATTTGAATATTTATGAAATGCATATTGTTATATTTGGTAGCACTTATTTGTTTTTCTTCGACTCCAACCCCATTCGATGCGTGGAACGGATGTGGGTGAGGCTAGGTCTACATAAGGGTGCTATTTTAAAAGATAGCTCAGATGTGCAAGAGCCTTTTGAATTTCTCAAATGGTAGTTGAAGAGCTCCTCCATTCAAGAACATAGGCAGTGGTAGGCAGACTATCAGCACGTCACCCAACACTTTGCAATGTGAGCTGGAGGCAGTAAGCATTTTGAAAACGCAGTGCATTTGGAAAGTAATTCAGGCCCCTTGACTTTATCCACATTTTGTTACGTTACAGCCTTATTCTAAAATGTATTAAATTGTTTCCCCCCCCAATCTATAAGCAATACCCCATAATGAAAAATCTAAAACAGGTTTTTGGAATTTTTGCAAATGTAAACTCAGCAAAAAAAAATACATGTCCTTTCACTGTGAACTGTGTTTATTTTCAGCAAACTTAACATGTGTATGAACATAAGATTCAACAACTGACATCAACTGAACAAGTTCCACAGACATGTGACTAACAAAAATTGAATAATGTGTCTCTGAACAAGGGGGGGTGGCCACCAGCTACATTAAGTACTGCAGTGCATCTCCTCCTCATGGACTGCACCACATTTGCCAGTTCTTGCTGTGAGATGTTACCCCACTCTTCCACCAAGGCACCTGCAAGGTCCCGGACATTTCTGAGGAGAATGGCCCTAGCCCGCACCCTCCGATCCAACAGGTCCCAGATGTGCTCAATGGGATTGAGATCCGGGCTCTTCGTTGTCCTGTTGGAAGGTGAACCTTCGCCCCAGTCTAAGGTCCTGAGCGCACTGGAGCAGGTTTTCATCAAGTATCTCTCTATACTTTGCTCCGTTCATCTTTCCCTCGATCCTGACTAGTCTTCCAGTCCATGCCGCTGAAAAACATCCGCACAGCATGATGGTGCCACCATGCTTAACCGTAGGGATGTTGCCAGTGACGCTTGGCATTCAGGCTAAAGACTTCAATCTTGTTTCTCATGGTCTGCGAGTCCTTTAGGTGACRTTTGGCAAACTCCCAAGTGGCCTGTCATGTGCCTTTTACGGACTAGTGGCTTCCGTCTGGAAACTCTACCATAAATGCCTGATTGGTGGTGCTGCAGAGATGGTTGTCCTTCTGGAAGGTTCTCCACAGAGGAACTATAGAGCTCTGTGTCAGAATGACCATCGGGTTTTTGGTCACCTCCCTGACAAAGGCCCTTCTACCCCGATTGCTCAATTTGGCCGGGCTGCCAGCTCTAGGAAGAGTCTTGGTGATTTCAAACTTCTGGAGGTCACTGTGTTCTTTGGGACCTTCAATGCTGCAGAAATGTTTTGGTACCCTTCCCCAGATCTGTGCCTCGACACAATCCTGACTCGGAGCTCTACGGACAATTCCTTTTGACCTCATGGCTTGGTTTTTGCTATGACATGCACTGTCAACTGTGGGACCTTATCTAGACAGGTGTGTGACTTTCCAAATCATGTCCAATCAATTGAATTTGCCACAGGTGGACTCCAATCAAGTTGAAGAAACATCAAGGATGATAAATGGAAACAGGATGCACCTGAGCTCAATTTCGAATCTGAATACAAAGCTTTTAATTTGTAATACATTTGCAAAAAATGTCTAAACCCGTTTTCGCTTTGTTSTTATGGGGTATTGTGTGTAGATTTGATGAAAAGGTTTTTTATTTCATCCATTTTAGAATAATGCTGTAACATACAATTTGGAAAAAGGAAAGTGGTCTGAATACATTTTGATGACAACGTTTCCCAGCAACAGCCATGTATGCATTCATTTTAAAATCAAACAATAATTGTGACTTAGATTGATGAAAACAAACTACATAACAACATAATGGTAATAATAAACTGGGTAAATTAAGGTGCATAGGCCTCCTCACAATACGGGTGTGTGCATATTCAATAGGATTGTGCATGCATTGTTATTGAGCTTGTTTTGGCTGATAAGTACAGTATATGGTTCTACAGATGACAATCTGTTTGCTTTCCATTTGGGACTTATATTAATCTGCTGATCAACATTTGCATAGGACATAATATAGCCACTGCTGTTCGTTTGAGAATATAAAATAACATCTATTCAATGCAACTTAATTTGTTTTTGTAATTTTCTTTCAGCGGTCAGGAAGCATCTCTAAACAACTCAGCTGCCAGGATGAAATTTGAAACAACTCAATTGGATAGTAACGCTATCTGTCAAGAAATGGGCGTGTTGTAACTTGYTCCTATGCTACAACTGGATAGAGTGAAGCTGTAACTCTGCTTCTGTAACTCTGCTTCCTTTCACATCTCTATGAGAACTAACTCAATGGCGATGCCGTTTGCTACCAAGCCATAAATGTTCATAAGGTTGAACGACGATGGAAGTTCTGTCTGAATGGCTCAAATCTGCCCGTAGCTTGAGAAGTGAGAACGCACACAGGCACGCTGATCTACAGCTTTCTTGGTCCATAAACATTCTACCTTTTTATTTAGTAATTTTTAAGCACTTTCTTTCCCTATTATGACAATCTAATCTGACTATCAACTGTCAATTTACAGATACAATTATGGCGGGTCAGATCAGCACACCAGTAAATACATTGAACAAAAATATAAATGCAACATGTAAAGTGTTGTTCCCATGTTTCATGAGCTGAAATCAAAGGTCCCAGAAATGTTCCATATGTATAAAGTTGAGTTCTCTCCAATGGTTTGTACAAATTTGTTTACATCCCTGTTAGTGAGCATTTCTCCTTTGCCAAGATAATTCATCCACCTGACAGGTGTGGCATATCAAGAAGCTGATTAATCAGCATGATCATTACACAGGTGCACCTTGTGCTGAGGACAATAAAAGGCATGTCCATCAGAGCTGTTGCCAGAGAATTTAGTGTTCATTTCTCTACTATAAGCCACCTCTGTCGTCTTAGAGAATTTGGCAGTACGTCCAACCAGCCTCACAACCGCAGACCCAGTGTAACCATGCCAGCCCAGGACCTCCACATCAGGCTTTTTCACCTACGGGATCGTCTGAGACCAGCCACTCCAACAGTTGATGAAACTGGGTTCGCACACCCAAGGAATTTCTGCTCAAACTGTCAGAAACCGTCTCATTGAAGCTCATCTGCGTGCTTGTCATCCTCACCAGGGTCTTGACCTGACTGCAGTTCAGTGTCGTAACCGACTTCAGTGGGCAAATGCTCATCTTCAATGGCCACTGGCACGCTGGAGAAGTTTTCTCTAAACTGATTTAATCCTGGTTTGAACTGTCTGTGGCAGACAGCTTGTATGGCTTCGTGTGGGTGAGCGGTTTGCTGATGTCAACATTGTGAACAGAGTGTCTCATGGTGGGGTTATGGTACAGGCATGCATAATCTATGGACAATGTACACAATTGCATTTGATCAATGGCAATTTGAGCGCACAGATACCGCAACGAGATCCTGAGGTCCATTGTCGTGCCATTCAGCCACCGCCATCACCTTGCGTTTCGGCATAAGGATGCACGGCCCCATGTCGCATGGGTCTGTACACAATTCCTGGAAGCTGAAAATGTCTGTTTTTCCATGGCCTGCATACTCACCAGACATGTCACCCATTGGCGTGTATGAACGCGCTTTCCAGTTCCCACCAATATCCAGCAACTTCCGTTAAGTAGTGTTTAATGGCAACAGCCATTAAAGAGTGGGACAACATGCCACATTAAACAGCCTGATCAACTCTATGCGAAGGAGGTGTCTCACTGTGTGAGCCAAATGGTGGTTACACCAGATTCTGACTGTTTTCTGATCCACGCCCTAACTTTTTGTTTTTTTAATCGTTATGTGACCAACCGATGCATATGTATTCCTAGTCATGTGAAATACATAGACTGGGGGCTAATGAGTTTATTTCAATTGACTGATTTCCTTATATGAACTTTAACTCAGTAAAATCTTTGAAATTGCTGAATTGTATATTTTTTATTCAGTGTGGCTAATGTTACACCGCAAGTCAGATGTCTCTTTGCCGAAAATGGTTCCGTGTTTGAAAACCAGCTAACGTTAGCTAGCTACGTTGGCTAATAGCCAACGTATCTTACATCTTAGCACCATGTTTATCTAGCCGGGTAGCTCGCAAAGTAGCTGATATAGCTAGCTAGCTAGCTATCACCACAGATGAAAGGGTTAGTTCTGATAATCTTTGCTAAAAGGTCACATAGCTATATGCTTAGCTAGCTTGCTTATTGCATGCATGTCAGGGCATGTTGACACAAGCCTTATTAGTGAATTCACTAATATTTGTAAGAGGAGTTTGATTTTGGTCACTGTCAATTCATCAATATCTCAATACTGCACCTTTGTTGGAGAATGAGCCATCTTGCTGCTGCTGATTTTCCCAGCTAGACATTCCTCAGCATTGTGCAGTGCTCATGGCTCAGGCGATGAGTGGTGGCTGACTGGCATAGTCCCTCTACATAGCAAAGCTGGTGCTATCATCAAAGCTGGTAGAGAAGGGCCGATGGCTGATATTGGCCTTTTCTAGGCTAATATCAGCCTGATATATGGAGTGACGATTATCGGTCGTTCTTTAGTCATCTTATGTAGAAAATTGTGCTGATAATATAGACCTAGGTCTACATAATATCCAGAACTAACACATTCATCAATTTTCAGTCATTTTAATTGTAAAGTCATGTCTTTCTACTCAATACCGAAACTAATTTTACCATGTCGTTAAAGTATTTATAATTTTAAGTATATTTTGGATGTAATCAAAGCATTAGAATGTTCCAGAGGCCACTAATATTTACCCTGGGGGGGAAGCCCCTCGAATACCCCCCCCCCCCAGCACGGAACTCCCTGGCTGGCTACTTTTTTTATTTGGCTGGCTACTCCATGTACTTACGGAAGAAACATTAGCCATACAGTCAGCTATTCAATATCTGCACTGCCTGCGGGTAGAAACAGACTCCAGCCAGGTGGTTTGAGATTGCCTGATGGACCGTAGGGGTGACAAGTTCACTAACTTGTCACCCCTACGGTCCATCATGCAATCTGAGGTCCTTAGAGAGGCTCCTTAGAGAGGCTATAGAGGTTCTTGTTTGGATGCAATTTGGATATGTGAGGAGGATTCTGATGGTGGGAGTCTGTTTGCCATGTAAGCCTACAAATAGCACAGAGTAGCAGGATAAATGGTAAAGGGTCCTTTTACTTTTTGGTATGCTCATTGACGTTACAGCATTGATATTATGAATGCGTGTTTTGTTGGCACATGAGTGAGTTTTTGACTTTGCCGTTAGTCATCCCACTGATGATACGTTAGTTCGTTCTCTAATGGGAACTAGAAGGGTAGGCTTGTTTTTAATCTTTATCTCCAGGCTGGAAATATAGCTCTCACACATGGCTTAGCTGACACACAGATTACTGCACAGAGTAGATTTTTCATGTTAGTCAGAACTCTCCCTCTCTGGGTTCTATTTCTTTCTGTGGTACCAAGAAAATGTGGTGTGGTGTTGCATACAGAGGACTCGTTGACTCCTGTACCAGGTGGAAAGACATGTAGCCCATCTTGCTCGGCTGATCAACATGCCTTGGTGGGTGGAGTGCACTGTGCTCACTTGTCACGTGCTGGGCGAAAAAAGTAGCGCTTAATCCTTCAAACAAAGGCCTCGCTTAGCTGGTCGTCGACAGGCCCCAGACAGCCCTGCAGGCCTTGCCTGCACTGCTTTGTAGGCCGCCTGGCCCCCCGCCCACCCTCCACCACTTAATGGCCCTGATCTGATGCGATTCACATGACCAGGGCACATAACTTCCAAACCCTTCGCTGTGATGAAGTTTCCATGGTTATGCCCGGATGCCTCCCTGAAGGCACTGTTTATTAGCGCATGTCATGGTTTACCTTTTTATTTTTCGGTGTTTTGCCAAGTTATTTCTAATAGCAAGCTTATTATTTGGAGTCAAAAATGAGCTTATATATGTCAGGTTGCCCTGTTATTGGTTTTGGTCTCTTTTTTGTGTTAAATTGGCAAGGCAGGATTCTGAGTGTGACTGGAGCAGTGACAGAGCCAGAGTAAGTCAATATGTGACGACCCTTGTGATTACGCACACACATGAGTAAATATTAAGTAGAGGTGCTCCTGTACCCATCTTATTTTTCCTGTTTTGTTTTCAGTGTTAAAGGAAAGTCAGATTGGGCTCCCGAGTGGCGCAGCGGTCTAAGGCACTGCATCTGTGCTAGAGGCCTCACAGACCCTGGTTCGATTCCAGGCTGTATCACAACCGGCTGTGATTGGGAGTCCCATAGGGCGGTGTACAATTGGCCCTGCGTTGTTAGGGTTTGGCCAGGCTAGTCAGTCATTGTAAATAAGAATTTGTTCTTAATTGACTTGCCTAGTAAAATAAATGGAAGGCTAGATGGGGAGCTATTGCTATTGTTTACTCAATGAAAAAGACCTTAGAAGCTGTCAAATTGGGCTATAATGTAACATTTTATACACTTGTCAACCTGGTTTAAACTTCTCATGATAATGCAAACGCATGTGCCAGGTTGGGTAGGTGGGCTAAGATGTGGTTTAATAATGTAGTCAGAGCAGTGGTTCAGAGATGTACCCAGCTGCTGTTTACTCAGGGGCTAGAGGCAGGCAGGGAAGCAGCTCTCAGCTCACTGTGACATTCACAAAGCCATGGCAGAATTGTAACGCCCCATTTTGGGAGGCCAGTAGAGGAAAGCACTAACACTCTAATTACCTCCCCACCCCATCTCCCCTGGGCTCCCCACACAGTGATACACAGCACTGGGATAGTGCTAACCTATGGATGCGTGTTTCAGAGCTACGTAACCTCCTGACATTAGTCTGCCACAAGTTCATATAGCCTAGAATGTCCTGCTTGTTTTCAACAATAGGTCGAGACATCTTTAGCATAGACTATCCAAGTATGCTATTATTGGAGCATACCGTTTGATGTGACACATTTATCATGAACACATCTAACATGCTGTCAATCTAGACAACTTGTCAGACTGAAAGGGAGAAAAATAACGATTAACATATGCAGATTGCGGGTTGAAACAGTCCGTTGTCTGATATAGCTGTGATAAAGTAGCCCACAGATATTCAGCTGTTGGACTATYTTTGGAAATTGATTACATTATGAAAATTTAAACATTCTATTTATTTTGATAGCCTATAAAAATTTGTTTACAACCGATCTTTGTTCCAAAGAAACTGCTCAGTTGGCCACAGCGCTTGTTTCTTGGAGACAGGACTAACTGCCTCCTTTGTGTGGCTGCGTTAGTCATTTCTCTCTCTTTTACACTGTGCTCCCCCATTTCTTTCTCTCTCTCGTTCTATTTCTGTGACTGTTACTGTATAATTCATCAAAAGTGGAGCAAAAATGTTTTCTTGCTTGGTTTTCTGTTGCCCTCCCATACCCTTTCCCATGACCAGACTGTTTGTGTTTATGGGGGATGGCACTCGTTTATGTCCTAGTTAGAAACTGTTATGTGACTGTTTTACAGTCATGAACTAGATGGAGGTAGTAGTGTATGTTGGAGCCAATGGGGATTGGAGAAATATTGTGTACTCCCCTGTATGTTTGCTCAACTTAAATCTTTTGATTTAAAAAACTAATCCCAGAGAATTAGCTTTTTTGTTGATAGATTTTTCCACATTTATATAAGTGTTGATGAGTGCTGCTAGGACCATTTGAATGACTGAAGTATCTTCCCTGTTCTGTCAGGAGGCGAAAATCATGGTGGTGCCGTGCCCCAGTGTCCAGCCCATCGAGGAGGCCCTGGAGGACTGCACGCGTAACGTGGTTCCCATCATACTCTATGCCCTCAACCAGGACACCCTCACTGCTGAGCAGGTGGCCGAGCTGAGGAAAGTCAAAGAGACGCTCCCCTTCCCCATCTTCTTCATGCGTATCCCAGCCGAGGCCTCCCCCGAGCCCAGCCGGCGCCTGGAGAGGGAGAAGAGCCCCCTTTACAAGCAACTGCTGTCCCTAGGCTTTCTCAGCACCCCAGTAGGGAACTGTTCCTGCGGAGCCCCCTCTCAGACGCCCAGCCTGGCCACCAAGCCCCAGAGTGTACTGGGGGAGGCCTTTGAGAGGCTACACCGCCTCCTGGTGCCCTTCGCCCGCCAGGTGCTCCACTACCAGCATGTGGAGGCTGCTAACCTGCTCAACGGGGTGCACTGCCGCTGCCTCGACCTCTTCATCAACCAGGTGAGTAGAGGGACTTCTGTGTGGGAATCAATCAATTAGCTAATTCAATCTATATAGTGTCACAATGTGTAACAGAAACTTTTTTAATTTTAAGTAGAGAAAAATGATAGTGGTGGCAGAGACTGACTTATCCTCCTCTCCCTGGCTGTAGGCCTTTGACATGCAGAGGGACCTGCAGATCACGCCACGGCGGCTGGAGTACACGCGGGAGAAGGAGGGCGAGTTGTTCACCTCCCTGATGGCCATTGCCAACCGCAAACAGGAGGAGATGAAGGAAATGATCGTGGAGACGCTGAGCAGCATGAAGGAACAGCTGCTGGAGGATGCTGCCAACCTGGAGTTCACAGGTACACAGGCCAAAGGCCAACTAAAGACTGATGCTGTCAAATGTCTCTGAGATAATAGCATACAATAGCTGTACTACTGACCCTAAACTGACCTTCAGTTGGTGATGGATGACAGAGTTGACAAGACACAATCTTGAGGTGACCTGTGTAGGAACTCAGTAAACGACCGTAATTGTTAATGTGGGGCATACAGCTGACACAATAAGTAGATGCAACCAAAGACACAATTAGTTGCACAATGCAGAAGTGTCAAAGGGTTGGCATGGTGGGGGGGGAGAGGGGGACGAAGATCCATTGTTCAGTCAGCAGCAGGTGTCAATATGGTACTTTGCCAAAAACATTGAATACCACTTGACAGGTTACAAATGATGCATTTAATGTAAGAAAGACCATTTAGCCTACTTGAAAAATGTCACCGTGAAATTTCACCACGCTTTCGAACTACATTATCTTTCACTCATGCTTTCATTCAATGTGTCTTTCTCTGACCTCACAGACCTCATAGTGGCGACCAACGGAGAGCCTGTTACTTCAAAGGTTATAAAATCCTGCATCCACCAGATCCAGGAGCTGATAGTTGTGAGGTTAAACCAAGCGGTGGCCAACAAGCTGATCAGCTCTGTGGACTACCTGAGGGAGAGCTTTGTAGGAACCCTGGAGCGCTGTCTAAACAGCCTGGAGAAGTCCAACATGGAGTCCTCCGTCCACAACGTCACCTCCAACCACCTCAAACAGGTGTGTGTAAAGTCACAACGTTAGCTAATAGGATTCCTCAAAAGACGATGTAAAAGACAATGTATGTAATTATATTTTTCCCACGAGACAGTTGTTTTAACTTAAATGATAACATATTGTTCTGTTTTCTCTCCATCTCTCTTCCTGTCTTGGTCAGATACTTAACGCTGCCTATCACGTGGAGGTGACCTTCCATTCAGGATCCTCTGTTACGAGACTCGTCTGGGAGCAGATCAAACAAGTAACTATTCCCAGTCAAGCCTCTGGAATCTGATTTTAAATTGTTGTTCTTTGGAATAACAACAACCTTGATTTGTCATTAGCAAAATAGCAACTCACAAATGCTCTCGCTCTCTCTCCCGCTTTCTCTCCTCCCCTATGAAGATCATCCAGAGGATAACGTTTGTGAACCCTCCTGCCATCACACCAGAGTGGAAGAGAAATGTGGCCCAGGATGCCATAGAGAGCCTGAGTGCTGCCAAGCTGGCGAAGAGTATCTGCTCCCAGTTCAGAACACGCCTCAACAGCTCCCACGACGCTTTTGCTGCCTCCCTGCGACAGGTACACCAACCCAGCATCGGCTAACGTTTTTGTCTCAAACTGGAAACGTTGTTTTTCATGCACCTTCACACTCTCCATCTGGTTTTGCCTTGGCTGCTACTTTCTTTCCCAGTAGGGAAAACGGTTTGCAATTATGTTAAAATGACCTATCAACCATTTTCTTGTTGTGATAATGATGACATTTCAACCAGTTTTGCCAGGTTCTGTTCATGCTATGTCTTGGGACTCTGTCTGCTTACTTGCCACTCGCCAGTCATGGCTTTGTTTTGCAACAAGTCTGATTTTCTGTTTGAACTTCTTTGATCTCAATGATCAAATTGCTGTGAGGGTTGTCACCACGACTGACAATGTGATTGTCATTATTGATAAAGACCCACACTGTTTTTTTTCCTGATGCTCTTATGTTATGTGGAGGAATGTCGTAAACATTTGTTGGAGCATACTGAGAAGCTGTGTTTTTTTTTTTTTTACATTTGCCTATGAGATTTCAACCAATAACATGTATATGTGTAGCTGGAAGAAGGTCACACGGGGCGGTTGGAGCGTACTGAGGACCTGTGGCTGCGTGTGAGGAAAGACCACGCCCCACGGCTGGCCCGCCTGTCTTTGGAGAGCCGCTCCCTCCGAGACGTGCTGTTGCATGGTGAGACACACACACACTCTTTCTCTCTCTCTCTCTCTCTCTCATATACACACACACGCTCATACATACATAGTGCCCTGAGAAAGTATTCAGTCCCCTTGACTTTTTCCACATTTTGTTACAACCTCGGCAATCTACACACAATACCCCATAATGACAAAGCGAAAACCTAGATTGTTTTATTTGCAAATGTATTAAAAGCAGATGCCTTATTTACCTAGTTTTTCAGACCCTTTGCTATGATACTCAAAATTGAGCTCAGGTACATCCTGTTTCCATTGATCATCCTTGATGTTTCTACAACTTGATTGTAGTCCACCTYTGGTAAATTCAATTGATTGGATATGATTTGGAAAGGCACACACCTGTCTATATAATGTCCCACAGTTGACAGTACATGTCAGAGCAAAAACCAAGCCATGAGGTCGAAGGAATTGTCCATAGTGCTCTGAGATAGGATTGATGGGAGAAATTTCCAGAAGGACAACAATCTCTGCAACATTGAAGGTCCATTGAAGGTCCAACATTGAAGAACACCGTGGCCTCCATCATTCTTAAATGGAAGAAGTTTGGAACCACCAAGTCTCTTCCTAGAGCTGGCTGCCTGGCTAAACTGAATAATCTGGGTCCCTTGGTCAGGGAGGTGACAAAGAACCCGATGGTCACTCTGACAGAGCTCCAGAGTTCCTCTGTTGAGATGGGAGAAACTTGCAGAAGGACAACCATCTCTGCAACACTCAACCAATCAGGCCTTTATGGTAGTGGCCAGATGGACGCCACTCCTCAGTAAAAGGCACATGACAGCCCGCTTGGAATTTGCCAAAAGGCACCTAAAGACTCTCAGACTGTGAGAAACATGTTTCGGAAATTATAAGCAGAGAAGAATGTGAAACTCCCCAAATACAGGCGTGCCAAGCTTGTAGCGTCGTACCTAAGAAAATTCGATGCTGTAATCGCTGCCAAAGGTGCTTCAACAAAGCACTGAGTAAAGGGTCTGAATACTTATGTAAATATTATATTTCAGTTTTTGCTTTGTCATTTATGGGGTGTATTGTGTGTAGATTGAGAGGGGGGGGGGAACATTTAATACATTTTAGAATAAGGCTGTAACGTAAGTGTTGAAAAAGTCAAGGGGTCTGAATACTTTCRGAAGGCACTGTACCGTACACACACACACACACACTAGTGGTGCGTGGGTTAGATGTTTGTAAACCCGCACCCGCCCACAATTGCTAATAACCCATCCACAACCGCCCGACTATATGTGAAAATCTGAGTCCTGCACCCAACTCTTACCCGCAAATATAGAAAATACACTATAAGCTACAGTCAAAGACAGCAGAATTATTTTTTTTGACAGGGGGGCAGGATTTTTTGGGCCTGATTTTTAGATGTTTCTGCCTATAATTTCCGACATTTTGGTAGGCCTTGTGTATAATTAAATACATGCATATTCTCTTCTGTCATATGTTGCCCAAGAAGACTAGATAAACCTTTACTCACGAGAATGTCATAAATTGATAGAATGAATGCTTCAATCTAGTTGACATCGGTAAAGTTTTCTGTGATCTTCTTTAACGGAACAAAGATGTTTGGGGACCGGGGACAAAATGCAATAATACAAAAAAAAACGGGAAAGATTTTCCGTGCTAAATTTTCAAATGCCATCAGTTTGACCGGTTTTAAGAAWATGGAAAGTTGTTAAAACGACCCAACATGTTTCTGATAAGATTTCAGTTTGGTTTGGATGCATATGTAATGTGGTTGAAATACTATCAGCTTTTATGATGCTGATAAATATGGTGCCGCTACAGATGGTATATAACTGAGCATTCACATTCTCTCAAGATGCTGAAAGATATCATATTTCTCCACTCCTTTTAGAGTGAACATTTTGCCTACATTTGTATAATTTTACTGCAAGAAATGCTTAATTCTGCAGGCTGTGAGTGATTGTAGGTCTAAAGATTTCAGTTTCCATTTAACCCATCTGAACAGTATACTGCAGTCCCTTTTGATGTGACAGGCATATTTGAAGCCTCACAATCATCACACTGCGACCATCCTCTTTTACCACTTCGCAAAATCTTTCCCAAACATTACTTTTCTGTCCCTCCCTTGAGGAGCGCGTGCTACGAGTGGGTGTTGCTATGGTGACCAGTGAGCTGAGATAAGGCGGGGCTTTACCTAGCAAAGACTTATAGATGACCTGGAGCCAGTGGGTTTGGCGACGAATACAGTTGAAGTCGGAGGTTTACATACATTTAGGTTGGAGTCATTAAAATTCGTTTTTCAACCACTCCACAAATTTCTTGTTAACAAACTATAGTTTTGGCAGGTCAGTTCGGACATCTACTTCATGCATGACAACAAGTAATTTCCAACAATTGTTTACAGACAGAATTATTTCACTTATAATTCACTGTATAATTCACAATTCCAGTGGGTCAGAAGTTTACATACACTAAGTTGACTTTGCCTTTAAACAGCTTAAAATTCCGGAAAATAGTGTCATGGCTTTAGAAGTTTCTGATAGGCTAATTGACATTGAGTCCAACTGGAGGTGTGCCTGTGGATGTATTTCAAGCCTACTTTCAAACTCACTGCCTCTTTGCTTGACATCATGGGAAAATCAAAAGAAATCAGCCAAGACCTCAGAAACAAAATTGTAGACCACAAGTCTGGTTCATCCTTGGGTGCAATTTCCAAATGCCTGAAGGTACCACGTTCATCTGTACAAACAATAGTACGCAAGTAAAACACCATGGGACCACCGCAGCCGTCATGCCGCTCAGGAAGGAGACTCGTTCTGTCTCCTAGAGATGAACGTACTAAGGTGCAAAAGTGCAAATCAATCGCGAAACAACAGTAAAGGACCTTGTGAAGATCTGGAGGAACAGGTACAAAAATATATATATCCACAGTAAAACGAGTCCTATATCGACATAACCTGAAAGGCTGCTCAGCAAGAAAGAAGCCACTGCTCCAAAACCACCATTAAAAAAGCCAGACTACGGTTTGCAAACTGCACATGGGAACATAGATCGTACTTTTTGGAGAAATGTCCTCTGGTCTGATGAAACAAAAATATAACTGTTTGGCCATAATGACCACCGTTATGTTTCGAGAAAAAGGGAGGCTTGCAAGCAGAAGACCATCCCAACCGTGACGCACGGGGGTGGCAGCAATGTTGTGGGGGTGCTTTGCTGCAGGAGGGACTGGTGCACTTCACAAAATAGTTTCACTTCCTCATGATGCCATCTATGTGGATATATTTGAAGCAACATCTCAAGACATCAGTCAGGAAGTTAAAGCTTGGTCGCAAATGGTTCTTCCAAATGGACAATGACCCCAAGCATACTTCCAAAGTTGTGGCAAAATGGCTTAAGGACAACAAAGTCAAGGTATTAGTGGCCATCACAAAGCCCTGACCTCAATCCCATAACGTTTGTGGGCAGAACTGAGAAAGCATGTGCGGGCAAGGAGGCCTACAAACCAGACTCAGTTACACCAGCTCTGTCAGGAGGAATGGGCCAAAATTCACCCAATGTGTTGTGCAAAGCTTGTGGAAGGCTACCCGGCACGTTTGACCCAAGTTAAACAATTTAAAGGCAATGCTACCAAATACTAAACTTCTGACCCACTGGGAATGTGATGAAAGAAATAAAAGCTGAAATAAATCATTCTCTACTATTATTCTGACATTTCACATTCTTAAAATGAAGTGGTGATCCTAACTGACCTAAAACGGAATATTTACTTGGATTAAATGTCAGGAATTGTGAAACTGAGTTGAAATGTATTTGGCTAAGGTATGTAAACTTCCGAATTCAACTGTATGTAGTGAGGGCCAGCCAACGAGAGCATACAGGTCGCAGTGGTGGGTAGTATATGGGGCTTTGTTGACAAAACGGATGGCACTGTGATAAACTACATCCAATTTGTTGAGTAGAGTGTTGGAGGCTATTTTGTAAATGACATCGTCAAGGATCGGTAGGATGGTCAGTTTTACAAGGGTATGTTTGGCAGCATGAGTGAAGGATGCTTTGTTGTGAAATAGGAAGCCGATTCTCGATTTAATTTTGGATTTGAGATGCTTAATGTGGGTCTGGAAGGAGATTTTACAGTCTAACCAGACACCTAGGTGTTTGTAGTTGTCCACATATTCTAAGTCAGAACCGTCCAGAGTAGTGATGCTAGTCGGGCGGGAGTTTGCGTGCAGCAATCGGTTGAAGAGCATGTACTTAGTTTTACTAGRATTTAAAAGCAGTTGGAGGCCATGGAAGGTGTGTTGTATGGCGTTGATGCTTGTCTGGACGTTTGTTAGCACAGTGTTCAAAGAAGGACCTGATGTATACAAAATGGTGTCGTCTGCGTAGAGGTGGGTCAGAATCACCAGCAGCAAGAGCGACATCGTTGATGTATACAGAGAAGATTCGGCCCAAGAATTGAACCCTGTGGCACCTCCAGAGACTGCCAGAGGTCCGGACAGCAGGCCCTCCAAATTGACACACGGAACTCTATCTGAGAAGTAGTTGGTGAATTAGGCGAGGCAGTCATTTGAGAAGCCAAGGCTATTGAGTCTGCCGATAAGGATGCAGTGATTGACAGTAGAGGTCGACCGATTAATCGGAATGGCCGATTTAATCGGGGCCGATTTCAAGTTTTCATAACAATCGGAAATCGGTGTTTTTGGGCGCCGGTTTGATTATTATATATATATTTTTTTACACCTTTATTTAATCTTTATTTAACTAGGCAAGTCAGTTAAGAACACATTCTTATTTTCAATGACGGCCTAGGAACGTTCTGCCTCGTTCAGGGGCAGAACAACAGATTTTTAACCTTGTCAGCTCGGGGGATCTAATCTTGCAACCTTACAGTTAACTAGTCCAATGCTCTAACACCTGAATGACATTGCACTCCACGAGGAGCCTGCCTGTTAGCGAATGCAGCAAGCTAAGGTAAGTTGCTAGCTAGCATTAAACTTATCTTATAAAAAACAATCAATCAATGACTGTCATTGCTCCAATGTGTACTTAACCATAACATCAATGCCTTTCTTAAAATCATACACAAGTATATATTTTAAACCTGCATATTTAGCTAAAGAAAATCCAGGTTAGCAGGCAATATTAACCAGGTGAAATTGTGTCATTTCTCTTGCGTTCATTGCACGCGAGTCAGGGTATATGCAACAGTTTGGGCCGCCTGGCTCTTTGCGAACTAATTTGCCAGAATTTTAGTAATTATGACATAACATTGAAGGTTGTGCAATGTAACAGGAATATTTACACTCATGGATGCCACCCGTTAGATAAAATACAGAACGGAATAAACGTTTTGTTTTCGAGGTGATAGTTCCGGATTAGTCAAAGGTATATGGTTTAGAGAGAAATAGTCGATAATTCCTGTAATAACTTGCGGCTGAACTTGAAAGGGGTCACGTCGTTATTTTACCGTTCATGTCTTCCATAGAGAATGTCTTGATCTACTTCAAATAAGGTCTTGTTTTCGTGGCAGGCTTAAACCGCTCGACATTTTGATACCCGTGTAAAATCTCACTAGGATAAGGTAACGTTTGTCAACATATTTTCTTAAATCCACTCTACAATTTTTTAAATCTTCGCTTATATTTAGCCATTATTGATCAGAGTTACCTTATCCTATGGATATCTACACAGTTATAAAATTGGCACGGTGATGTAAGCCTACAGAAACACAGACCTTATTTTAAGTGAATCTAAAAAATATCCTATGGAATAAATGAAGGAACCGCTTTTCAGATTTTGCTAGAAGGTGTCATGGGAATTATGACTCGCACTTTGGTTGTCAATTCTTACCATGCCGATTATTAAAATAGGATTTCCTGCATATAGAAATGACAGTTTTTGTTTTCAACATTCATCACAGGTAACTTAAACTCTATTTTTATTCAAACAGTTGAGAGTATTTGTCTCCTAAGCAGACTCTTCAGTATCATTGTCACTTCAGAGCTGTGTGTGTATTATATTAAGTTAAAATAAAAGTGTTTCATTGTTCATTCAGTATTGTTGCAATTGTCATTATTACAAAAGTGTGTGTGTGTGTGTATGAGATATATATATATATATATATAACATATATTTTTTCTTTTTTATTAATAAATCGGCCGATTAATCGGTATCGGCTTTTTTTGTCCTCCAATAATCGGTATCGGCATTGAAAAATCATAATCGGTCGACCTCTAATTGACAGAGTCAAAAGCCTTGGCCAGGTCGATGAAGACGGCGGTTATATTGTTTAGGACCTTGAGCGTGGCTGAGGTAAACCCATGACCAGCTCGGAAACCAGATTGCATAGTGGAGAAGGTACGGTGGGATTCGAAATGGTCGGTGATCTGTTTGTTAACTTGGCTTTCGAAGATTTTAGAAAGGCAGGGCAGGATGGATATAGGTCTACAACAGTTTGGGTCTAGAGTGTCTTCCCCCTTTGAAGAGGGGGATGACCACCGCAGCTTTACAATCTTTGGGGATCTCAGATGATACTAAAGAGTTTGAATAGGCTAGTTTAAAGGGGTTGCAATTATTTCGGCTGATATTTTTTAGAGGGTCCAGATATTCTAGCCCTGCTGGTTTGTAGGGATCCAGATTTTGCAGCTCTTTCAGAACATCAGCTGTCTGGATTTGGGTGAAGGAGATGTGGGGGGGGGGGGGCTTGGGCAAGTTGCTGCACAGGGTGCTGAGATGTTGGCCGCAGTTAAGGGTACCAGGTGGAAAGCATGGCCAGCCGTAGAAAAATGCTTAATGAATTTCTCGATTATCGTAGATTTATCGGTGGTGACAGTGTTTCCTATACTCAGTGCAGTGGGCAGCTGGGAGGAAGTGCTCTTATTCTCCATGGACTTTAGTGTCCCTAAACATTTTGGAATTAGTGCTATAGGAAGTGAATTTCTGTTTGAAAAAGCTAGCCTTAGCTTTCCTAACTGACTGAGTATATTGGTTCATGACTTCCCTGAAAAGTTGCTATTCGATGCTAATGCAGAACGCCACAGGATGTTTTTGTGCTGGTCAAGGGCAGCCATGTCTGGGGTGAACCAAGGGCTATATCTGTTCTTAGTTCTACATTTTTTTGAATGGGGATTGCTTATTTAAGACGGGGAGGAAAACACTTTTGAAGCGCAACCAGGCATCCTCTACTGACGGGATGAGGTCAATATCCTTCCAGGATACCCGGGCCAGGTTGATTAGAAAGGCCTGCTCGCTGAAGTGTTTTAGGGAGCGTTTGACGGTGATGAGGGGTGGTCGTTTGACCACGGACCCATTACGCACGCAGCCAGTGATCGCTGAGATCCTGGTTGAAGACAGCATAGGTGTATTTAGAGAGCAAGTTGGTCAGGATGATATCTACTTGCTTCTACACCTGCATTGCTTGCTGTTTGGGGTTTTAGGCTGGGTTTCTGTACAGCACTTTGAGATATCAGCTGATGTAAGAAGGGCTATATAAATACATTTGATTTGATCTAAGAGGGTGCCCATGGTTATGGATTTAGGTTTGTACCTGGTAGGTTCCTTGGGGATGGGGGGCGATCAATTCACATATGGTGTCCAGGGCACAGCTGGGGGCTGAAGGGGGTCTATAACAAGCGACAACGGCGAGAGACTTGTTTCTGGAAAGGTGGATTTTTAAAAGTAGAAGCTCGAATTGTTTAGGCACAGACCTGGATAGTATGACAGAACTCTGCAGGCTATCTCTGCAGTAGATTGCAACTCCGCCCCCTTTGGCAGTTCGATCTTGTCGGAAAATGTTATAGTTAGGGATGGACATTTTAAAGTATTTTTGGTGGCCTTCCTGAGCCAGGATTCAGACACAACTAGGACATCCGGGTTGGCGGAGTGTGCTAAAGCAGTGAATAAAACAAACGTAGGGAGGAGGCTTCATGCATGAAACCAAGGCTTTTACGGTTACAGAAGTTAACAAATGAGAGCGCCTGGGGAATGGGAGTGATGCTTGGGGGCTGCAGGGCCTGTGTCAGCCTCTACATCACCAGAGTGGGATAAGGGTACGGCTAAAGGCTAAGAACTGGTCTTCTGATGCGTTCGGGAACAGAGTAAAAGGAGCAGATTTCTGGGTGCGGAAGAATAGATTKTAGGCATAATGTACAGACAAGGGTATGGTAGAATGTGAGTACAGTGGAGGTAAACCTAGGCATTGAGTGACGATGAGAGAGCCCGGTGAGGTCACCGTATGTGTGGGGTGTGGAACACAATAACACCTAGGCATATTGAGCAGGGCTGGAGGCTCTACAGTGAAATAAGACAATCACTAACCTAATCAGCAATAGACAAGGCATATTGACATTTAGGGAGCGGCATGTGTAGCCAAGCGATCATAGGGTCCAGTGAGTAGCTAGGCGAGCTGGAAACACAGCGTTTCAGACAGCTAGCAGGCCGGGGCTAGCAGATAGGCCTCAGGGGGACGTCACAACGGCAGAGCCTGTTGAAACCCACTAGGACGGTTACGTTGGCAGACCAGTCGTGCGGGGCTCCGTGCCGGAAGCAAAGGGTCCAGGCCAATTGGCAAAAGAGGTATTGAAGCCCAGGAATTGTCTGATGGATCTCTTCGGCTAGCCGGYAGATGGGCCTAGCTTGAGACTAGCTCCAAGCTAACTGGTGCTTGCTTCGGGACAGAGACGTTAGCCAGGAGTAGTCACTCGGATAGCAGCTAGCTAGCTGCGATGATCCGGTGTAAAGTTTGAGCTTACGGTAGGAATCCGGAGATGTGGTAGAGTCCGATATGCTCTGGGTTGATATCGTGCTGTGCAGATTGGCAGGAATTTGTTGGACTGAGGCTGGCTGGCTGATATCAGAGTTAACGGTGATGACCGCTAGTAGTGGCTAACTGACTACCAGCTAGTAGCTAGTTAGCTGGCTAGCTTCTGATGGGGGTTCCGGTTCTAAAGTATAAAAAATAGACGGGTTGCAGGAGAGTATGTTCAGTCCATGGATGGAAATTGAGATTAAAAATATATACGAAGAAAACGATATATACACAGGACGGGACAAGACAAAACAGACGTCCGACTSCTACGCCATCTTGGAATGAGATGTACTGGGCTGTATGCACTACCCTCTGTTGTGCCTTGCAGTCGGAGGCCGAACAGTTGCCATACCAGGCAGTGATGCAACCAGTCAGGATGCTCTCGATGGTGTAGCTGTAGAACTTTTTGAGGATCTGAGGACCCATGCCAAATCATTTCAGTCTCCTGAGGGGGAATAGGTTTTGTCGTGCTGTCTTCACGACTACCTTGGTGTGCTTGGACCATGTTAGTTTGTTAGTGATGTGGACGCCAAGGAACTTGAAGCTCTTAACCTGCTCCATTACAGCCCTGTCGATGAGAATGGGGGTGTGCTTGGCCCTCCTTTTCCTGTAGACATCTCCTTTGTCTTGATCAGGTTGAGGGAGATGTTGTCCTGGCACCAAACGGCCAGGTCTCTGACCTCCCTATAGGCTGTTTCGTCATTGTTAGTGATCAGGCCTACCACTGTTGTCAACGCCAAACTTAATGATGGTGTTGGAGTCGTGCCTGGCCATGTGATAGACTGGTTCACCCCGCTACCATCCAGAAAACGAGGTCAGTACAGGTGCATCAAAGCTGGGACCGAGAGACTAAACAGCTTCTATCTCAAGTCCATCATACTGTTGAACAGCCAACACTGCCACAAAGAASCGGCTGTCTACATACAGACTCGAAATCATTGGCCACTTTAATAAATGGACCACTAGTCACTTTAATAACGCCACTTTAATAATGTTTACATATCTTGCATTACTCATCCCATAGGTATATTCTGTATTCTATACCATCTATTGCATCTTGCCTATGCCGCTRGGTCATCGCTCATCCATATATTTATGTACATATTCTTATTCCATCCCTTCACTTAGATTTGTATGTATTAGGTAGTTTTTGTGGAATTGTTAGATTACTTGTTAGATATTACTGCACTGTCGGAACTAGAAGTACAAGCATTTCGCTACACTCGCATTAACATATGCTAACCATGTGTATGTGACCAATAAAATTTGATTTTAGTGAACAGGGAGTACAGGAGGGGACTGAGCACGCACCCCTAAGGGGCCCCCGTGTTGATGATCAGCGTGGCGGATGTGTTGTTACCTACCCTTACCACCTGGTGGCGGCCCGTCAGGAAGTGCAGGATCCAGTTGCAGAGGGAGGTGTTTAGTCCCAGGGTCCTTAGCTTAGTGATGAGCTTTGAGGGCACTATGGTGTTGAACGCTGAGCTGTAGTCAATGAATAGCATTCTCACATAGGTGTTCCTTTTGTCCAGGTGTAAAAAGGGCAGTGTGGAGTGCAATAGAAATTGCATCATCTGTGGATCTGTTGGGGCGGTATGCAAATTGGAGTGAGTGTGTCTAGGGCTCTGGGATAATGGTGTTGATGTGAACCATAACCAMCTTTTCAAAGCACTTCATGGCTACAGATGTGAAACGGGTCGGTAGTCATTTAGGCAGGTTACCTTTGTATTCTTGGGCACCGGGACTATGGTCTGCTTGAAACATGTGGGTATTACAGACTCGGTCATGGAGAGTTTGAACATGTCAGTGAAGACACTTGCCAGTTGGTTGCTCGGAGTACACATCCTGGTAATCCTTCTGGCCCTGCGGCCCTGTTGACCTGTTTGAAGGTCTTACTGACATCGGCTACGGCGAGCGTGATCACACAGTCGTACAGAACAGCTGATGCTCTCATTCATGCTTGAGTGTTACTTGCCTCGAACGAGCATAGAAGTAATTTAGCTCATCTGGTAGGCTCATGTCACTGGGCAGCACTCGGCTGTGCTTCCCTTTGTCTGTAATAGTTTGCAAGCCCTGCCACATCCGACGAGCGTCGGAGCCGGTGTAGTTCGATTCGATCTTTGTCCTGTATTGATGCTTTGCCTGTTTGATGGTTTGTCAGAGGGCATAGCGGGATTTCATATAAGCTTCCTGGTTAGAGTCCCACTRCTTGAAAGCGGCAGCTCTACCCTTTAGCTCAGTGCGGATGTTGCCTGTAATCCATGGCTTCTGGTTGGGGTATGTACGTAGAGTCACTGTGCGGACGACGTCATCGATGCATTTTTTTACTAGTCACTGACGTGGTGTACTCTTCAATGCCATTGGAAGAATCCTGGAACATATTTCAGTCTGTGCTAGCAAAACAGTCCTATAGCTTAGCATCTGCTTTCTGACCACTTTCTTATTGACGGAATCACTGGTGCGTCCTGCTTTTAGTTTTTGTAAGCAGGAATCAGGAGGATAGAATTATGGTCAGATTTGCCGAATTGAGGGAGAGCTTTGTACGTGTCTCTGTGTGTGGAGTAAGCTGGTTGCACATTTAACATGTTGGTAGAAGTTAGGTAGAACAGATTTGAGTTTTCCTGCATTAAAGTCCCCTGCCACTGGCTGCTGGGTTTTTCACACTCAACAGTTTRCCATGGGTAATCAAGAATGGTTCAGCACCCAAAGGACATCCAGCCAGCCAACTTGACATAACCGTGGAAAGCATTGGAGTCAACATTGGCCAGCATCCTTGTGGAACACTTTCGACACCTTATAGTCCATGCCCCAAATAATGTACTGTTCTGAGGGCAACAGGGGGTGCAATTCAATACTAGTAAGGTGTTCCTAATGTTTTGTACACTTAGTGTGTGTGTGTATATATTATATACACCGTATATTATTATATATACACAGTGCATTCGGAAAGTATTCTATTTTTTTATATTTTTTTATTTAAATTTCTCCCATTTTCTCCAATTTTCGTGGTATCCAATCGCTAGTAATTACTGTCTTGTCTCATCGCTACAACTCCCGTACGGGCTCGGGAGAGACGAAGGTCGAAAGCCATGCGTCCTCCGAAGCACAACCCAACCAAGCCGCACTGCTTCTTAACACAGCGCGCCTCCAACCCGGAAGCCAGCCGCACCAATGTGTCGGAGGAAACACCGTGTACCTGGCCCCCTTGGTTAGCGCGCACTGCGCCCGGCCCGCCACAGGAGTCGCTGGAGCGCGATGAGACAAGGATATCCCTACCGGCCAAACCCTCCCTAACCCGGACGACGCTATGCCAATTGTGCGTRGCCCCACGGACCTCCCGGTCTCGGCCGGCTGCGACAGAGCCTGGGCGCGAACCCAGAGACTCTGGTGGCGCAGCTAGCACTGCGATGCAGTGCCCTAGACCACTGCGCCACCTTCGGGAAAGTATTCTGACCCCATGACTTTTTCCACATATCAAATTTTATTTTATTTGTCACATACACATGGTTAGCAGATGTTAATGCGAGTGTAGCGAAATGCTTGTGCTTCTAGTTCCGACAATGCAGTAATAACCAACAAGTAATCTAACCTAACAATTCCACAACACTACCTTATACACACAAGTATAAAGAAATGTACATAAAGATATATGAATGAGTGATGGTACAGAACGGCATAGGCAAGATGCAGTAGATTTATAGAGTATATACATATGAGATGAGTAATGTAGGGTATATAAACAGTGGCATAGTTCAAAGTGGCTAGTGATACATGTATTACATAAAGATGGCAAGATGCAGTAGATATAGAACAGTAATCATATACATATACATATGAGATGAGTAATGTAGGTATGTAAACATTAATTAAGTGGCATTGTTTAAAGTGGCTAGATATATTTTTACATAATCCATCAATTCCCATTATTAAAGTGGCTGGAGTTGAGTCAATATGTTGCAGCGGCCACTAAATGTTAGTGGTGGCTGTTTAACAGTCTGATGGCCTTGAGATAGAAGCTGTTTTTCAGTCTCTCGGTCCCTGCTTTGATGCACCTGTACTGACCTCGCCTCTGGATGTAGCGGGTGAACAGGCAGTGGCCGGGTGGTTGTTGTTCCTTGATGATCTTTATGGCCTTCCTGTGACATCGGGTGGTTGTAGGTGTCCTGGAGGGCAGGTAGTTTGCCCCCGGGTGATGCGTTGTTGCAGACCTCACTACCCTCTGGAGAGCCTTACGGTTGTGGGCGGAGCAGTATCCGTACCAGGCGGTGATACAGCCCGACAGGATGCTCTCGATTGTGCATCTGTAGAAGTTTGTGAGTGCTTTTGGTGACAAGCTGAATTTCTTCAGCCTCCTGAGGTTGAAGAGGRGCTGTTGCGCCTTCTTCACAACGCTGTCTGTGTGGGTGGACCAATTCAGTTTGTCCGTGATGTGTACACCGAGAAACTTAAAACTTTCCACCTTCTCCACTACTGTCCCGTCGATGTGGATAGGGGTGCTCCCTCTGCTGTTTCCTGAAGTCCACAATCATCTCCTTTGTTTTGTTGACGTTGACGTTGAGTGTGAGGTTATTTTCCTGACACCAGGAACGTTACAGCCATATTCTAAAATTGATTAAACACTACCCATAATGAAAAGGAAAAACTGTTTTTATGAATTGTTTGCAAATGTTTAAGAAACTGTCACATTTACATAAGTATTCAGACCCTTTACTCAGTACTTTGATAAAGAAGCTTTGGCAGCGATTACTGCCTTGAATCTTCTTGGGTATGACGCTACAAGCTTGGCACACCTGTATTTGGGGAGTTTCTCCCATTCTTCTCTGCAAATCCTCTCAAGCTCTGTCAGGTTAGATGGGGAGCGTCGCTGCACAGCTATTTTCAGGTCTCTCCAGAGATGTTTGATCGGGTTCAAGTCCYGGCTCTGGCTGGGCCACTCAAGGACATTCAGACACTTGTCCCAAAGCCACTCCTGCGTTGTCTTGGCTGTGTGCTTAGGGTCGTTTTCCTGTTGGAAGGTGAACCTTTGCCCCAGTCTAAGGTCCTGAGCACTCTTGAGCAGGTTTTCATCAAGGATTTCTCTGTACTTTGCTCTGTTAATCTTTCCCTTGATCCTGACTTGTATCCCAGTACCTGCCACTGAAAAATGTCCCCACAGCATGATGCTGACACCACCATGCTTCACTGTAGGAATGGTGCCAGGTTTCTCCAGACGTAACGCTTGGCATTCAGGCCGAAGAGTTCAATCTTGGTTTCATCAGACCAGAGAATCATGTTTCTCATGGTCTGAGTCTTTTAGGTGCCTTTTGGCAAACTCCAAGCGGGCTGTCGTGCCTTTTTTAGTGAGGAGTGGCTGCTGTCTGGCCACTCTACCATAAAAGCCTGATTGGTGGAGTGCTGCAGAGATGGTTGTCCTTCTGGAAGGTTCTCCCATCTCCACAGAAACTCTTGAGCTCTGTCAGTGACCATCGGGTTCTTGGTCACCTCCCTGACCAAGGCCCTTCTCCCCAGATTGCTCAGTTTGGCCGGGCAGCCAGCTCTAGGAAGAGTTTTGGTGATTCCAAACTTCTTCCATTTAAGAATGATGGAGGCCACTGTGTTCTTGGGAACCTTCAATGCTACAGAAATGTTTTGGTCGCCTTCCCCAGATCTGTGCCTCGACACAATCCTGTCTCAAATCTACAGACAATTCCTTCGACCTCATGGCTTGGTTTTTGCTCCGACATGCACTGTCAACTGTGGGACCTTATATAGACAGGTGTGCCTTTCCAAATCATGTCCAATCAATTGAATATACCACAGGTGGACTCCAATCATGTTGTAGAAACACCTCAAGGATGATCAATGGAAACAGGATGCAGCTGATCMRAATTTCGAGTCTCAGCAAAGGGTCTGAATAGTTATGTAAATAAAGTATTTGTTTTATTTTTAATACATTTGCAAAAATATCTAAACCTGTTTTTGCTTTGTCATTATGGGGTATTTTGTGTATATTGACAATTGTAGAAAAAGGCTGTAACGTAATAAAATGTGGAAGAAGTCTAATAGTATACACTCTGCCAGGGTTGTCCTCTCTCACAGGCCAATCACAATAAAGCAATCTCTGTATGTTTCTTRGTCTTTTTGGCAGGCAAGCCCAAGCTTGGCCGAGAGCTGGGGCGGGGTCAGTATGGAGTGGTCTATCTGTGTGACAGCTGGGGGGGACGCTACCCCTGCGCTCTGAAGTCTGTGGTACCGCCCGACGACAAGCACTGGAACGATCTGGCTCTAGAGTTTCACTACACCAGGTGAGAGGGAACGATTTAAAGACGACCTCCTGCTTTGGCTTGTCATATATGGCCACACCTGGGCCATGGATTTCAGCCATACCCTTTCAGTTTGTAGTTTCAACCATAGTTTATGTCCTAGCATTTCAAAAGAGCTCGCCTTTAAACTGAGACCTGAGGTAGTAATAGAAAGTAAAAAAAGTTTACTTAATTTTTTTTTTTTAATTGGTCTCTACTCAAGTGAAGAATAGTCCTCCAATAACAAACAGTGGTGCGACTCATTTGTCATCAACTAAACTCTTCTTTATTGGTGGTGACAGGTCTTTGTATAGCACATGTACTGGTTAAATCTCCACACCCTCTAGGACACGCAATGGGCTCATTTGAGTAGTAAGGCGCAAGCTACCGACTAGACAAAAGTTGGAGTTGAATCTGCGACATTTGAAAGTCAGAAAACGGATGTGGTTTTCCAACATCCAGGCGCAATGCCACATGGCAGTGTTGCAATTGTTTCTAAACGTTTTTCTTTGTAATATTGATTTGAACAGGTCTCCAACCCCCATATCACACACTCAAACTGTACATATGTGTATGCATCGTACTATCAATTGGTGAGAGAGACTCAAATCACATTTAGTTGTACATAACCACTGTATACATGAATCGTGGCAAATTGGTTCCTGTTTGTCACGTCTTTGGTCAAGTTCGGGTGGGTTAAACAAAAACATCTTAATTATTGGTTGACAATAGACCCTCCGACAATGCAGGTGATGAAGTTGAAGAGCAGCTGCAGAAATTTGCAGTCAGTACTTCATGACCTTTGATCACATGGTTTTTGGTTAATGTAGTTGTCGTGTAGGTGCAAGTTGGACAATTTGTATCCCCCATAATGCAACACACTTTGTAAGGAGGTGAACAACGATGACCACTTGACAAAAGTGATCCACTCGGACACGCCCATAGATTTGGGTTGTCAATTAATTTTGGCCCGCTGCCATACTGACTGGCGCCCTGCACTACAAGTCCCAGCAAGCACTGCCAACGTGCTGCGTGCATTGGAGTCATGTGTAACTCCATACATGGAGTGTCTGAAAGTGGGTGTGTCAACAATTTGGTTTATGGAAAGCGAATCAGCTAATTTGGCAGACTCATTTTAGCTAAGCCTAGGCCTTTTCCTAAATGTAACCTCATTCTCCTAACCTGCTACGATAATTCTCCTAACCTGCTACGTTAATTCTCCTAACCTGCTACGTTAATTCTCCTAACCTGCTACGTAAACATTAAGCTGACCAGAGGTGCACCTGGCTATGGCCGGTCTAACCAATAATGGAGCGCAGGATGTTACACCAGTTGCTGTTGATCCACCCACTGATGTTACACACACACACAGCTGTTGATCAACCCACTGATGTTACACACACACACACACACACACACACACACACACACACACACACACACACACACCACACACACAAACCCACACACACACACACACACACACACAACACAAAGCTGTTGATCAACCCACTGATGTTACACACACAGCTGGTGATCGAACCACACATGATGTACACACACAGCTGTTTGATCACCCATGATGTACACACACAAGCTGTTGATCAACCCACTGATGTTACACACACACACACACACAGCTGTTGATCCACCACTGATGTTACACACACACACACACAGCTGTTGATCCACCCACTGATGTTAACACACACACACCAGCTGTTGATCCACCCATGATGTTAACCACCCACACACAGCTGGTGATCCGACCAGTGATGTTACACAACACAACAGCTGTTGATCCACCCACTGATGTTAACACACACAGCTGTTGATCCAACCCACTGATGTTACACACACAGCTGTTGATCAACCCACTGATGTTACACACACACACAGCTGTTGATCAACCCACTGATGTTACCACCACACACAGCTGTTGATCAACCCACTGATGTTACACACACACAGCTGTTGATCAACCCACTGATGTTACACACACACACACACAACACACAGCTGTTGATCAACCCACTGATGTTACACACACAGCTGTTGATCCACCCACTGATGTACACACACCACACACACACACACAGCTGTTGATCAACCCACTGATGTTACACACACACACAGCTGTTGATCAACCCACTGATGTTACCACACACACACAGCTGTTGATCAACCACTGATGTTACACACACACAGCTGTTGATCAACCCACTGATGTTACACACACACACACACACAGCTGTTGATCACCCACTGATGTTACACACACACACACACAGCTGTTGATCAACCCACTGATGTTACACACACAGCTGTTGATCAACCCACTGATGTTACACACACAGAGCTGTTGATCCACCACTGATGTTACACACACACACACACACACACACACACACACACACACACACACACACACAGCTGTTGATCCACCCACTGATGTTACACACACACAGCTGTTGATCCCCCACTGATGTTACACACACACAGCTGTTGATCACCCACTGATTTACAACACACAGCTGTTGATCAACCCACTGATGTTACACACACAGCTGTTGATCCAACCCACTTCTTTGCAACGCCCACTTATAAACACCAAGTATGCAGTTACCCATACTTGGTGCATTGCCAACACCACACCTCCATTACTGTCTTCTGGCAGTAGGATATTATGCTGGCAGCACGATTGCAGATTCTTTTCAAAATAAGGGCCCTCCTCAAAAGACATGTTAAACTGTTTTTACAGCATTGCAACCATCTTTAAAAAAAATACATTGATAATTTGGCTTTTTATATTGTATTTATACCAGCTTTTTATTTGGAAAGTTTACACCAATATTGGTTTGTTGAACGCTTTTGTTAGGCTATATGTTAAGATATGCAGTTTTAATAAAATACAAATATATGTAATTGGATTTACTACGAGTACAGAACTGCGCCGGCGCCGAAACGAGATGGCCGCCTC
Source organism: Salvelinus sp. IW2-2015 (assembly GCF_002910315.2). Taxonomy (NCBI): domain Eukaryota; kingdom Metazoa; phylum Chordata; class Actinopteri; order Salmoniformes; family Salmonidae; genus Salvelinus; species Salvelinus sp. IW2-2015. The sequence continues at coordinate 38,506,345 of NC_036838.1, forward strand.
GCTTCGCGTTCCTTGGAAAATATGCAGTATTTTGTTTTTTATGTGTTATTTCTTACATCGGTACCCCAGGTAATCTTAGGTTTCATTACATAGTCGGGAGGAACTACTGAATATACGATTAACCAACTCATCATCGTTCTACCAGGAATATGACTTTCCCGAAACGGATCCAGGTTTTGCCTTCCACCCAATACAATGGATCTGATCCCAGCCGGCGACCCTGTGCGACGCCGTAAAAGGGCAAACGAGGCGGTCTCCTGGTCAGGCTTCGGAGACGGGCACATCGCGCTCACTCCCTAGCATACTACTCGCCAATGTCCAGTCTCTTGACAATAAGGTTGATGAAATCCGAGCACGGGTAGCATTCCAAGAGACATCAGGGATTGCAACGTGCTCTGCTTCACGGAAACATGCTAACTCAAGAGACGCTAACGGAGTCGGTGCAGCCAGCTGGTTTCTTCATGCAGCGCGCGACAGAAACAAACATCTTTCTGGTAAGAAGAGGGCGGGGGGTATGCCTTATGATTAACGAGACGTGGTGTATCATAAACAACACACAGGAACTCAAGTCATTCTGTTCACCTGATCTAGAACTCCTCACAATCAAATGTCGACCGCATTATCTACCAAGGGAATTCTCTTCGATCATAAATCACAGCCGTATATATCCCCCCCAAGCAGACACATCGATGGCCCTGAACAACTTTATCTGACTCTTTGTAAACTGGAAACCACCAACACCCTGAGGCTGCATTCGTCGTAGCTGGATTTTAACAAGGCTAATCTAAAACAAAACTCCCTAAATTCTATCAGCATATCGATTGTGTACCAGGGCTGGAAAAACCTAGATCATTGTTATACTAATCCGCGACGCATATAAGGCCCTCCCCCGCCCCCCTTCGGAAAAGCTGACCACGACTCCATTTTGTTGATTCCAGCCTACAAACAGAAACTAAAACAACAAGCTCCCGCGCTCAGGTCTGTTCAACGCTGGCCGACCAATCTGATTCCACGCTTCAAGACTGCTTCGATCACGCGGATTGGAATATGTTCCGCATTGCGTCCAACAACAATATTGACGAATATGCTGATTCGGTGAGCGAGTTCATTAGGAAGTGCATTGACGATGTGTCGTACCACAGCAACGATTAAAACATTCCCAAACCAGAAACCGTGGATTGACGGCAGCATTCGCGTGAAACTGAAAGCGCGAACCACTGCTTTTAACCAGGGCAAGGTGACCGGAAGCATGACCGAATAAACAGTGTAGCTATTCTCTCCGCAAGGCAATCAAACAGGCTAAGTCCCAGTACAGAGACAAAATCGAGTCGCAATTCAACAGCTCAGACACGAGGTATGTGGCAGGGTCTACAGTCAATCACGGATTACAAAAAGAAAACCAGCCCCGTCGCGGACCAGGATGTCTTGCTCCCAGACAGGCTAAACAAATTTTTTGCCGCTTTGAGGACAATACAGTGCCACTGACACGGCCCCCTACCAAAACCTGCGGGCTCTCCTTCACTGCAGCCGAGGTGAGTAAAACTTTAAACGTGTTAACCCTCGCAAGGCTGCAGCCCAGACGGCATTCCCAGCCGCATCCTCAGAGCATGCGCAGACCAGCTGGCTGGTGTGTTTACGGACATATTCAATCAATCCTTATCCCAGTCTGCTGTTCCCACATGCTTCAAGAGGGCCACCATTGTTCCTGTTCCCAAGAAAGCTAAGGTAACTGAGCTAAACGACTACCGCCCGTAGCACTCACTTCCGTCATCATGAAGTGCTTTGAGAGACTAGTCAAGGACCATATCACCTCCACCCTACCGGAACACCTAGACCCACTCCAATTTGCTTACCGACCCAATAGTCCACAGACGACGCAATCGCAACCACACTGCACACTGCCCTAACCCATCTGGACAAGAGGAATACCCATGTGAGAATGCTGTTCATCGATTACAGTCAGCATTTAACACCATAGTACCCTCCAAACTCGTCATCAAGCTCGAGACCCTGGGTCTCGACCCCGCCCTGTGCAACTGGTCCTGGACTTCCTGAGGGCCGCCCCAGGTGGTGAGGGTAGGTAACAACATCTCCACCCCGCTGATCCTCAACACTGGGGCCCCACAAGGGTGCGTTCTGAGCCTCTCCTGTACTCCCTGTTCACCCACGACGCGTGGCCATGCACGCCTCCAACTCAATCATCAAGTTTGCGGATGACACTACAGTGGTAGGCTTGATTACCCAACGACGAGACGGCCTACAGGGAGGAGGTGAGGGCCCTCGGAGTGTGGTGTCAGGTAAATAACCTCACACTCACGTCAACAAAACAAAGGAGATGATTGTGGACTTCAGAAACAGCAGAGGGAGCACCCCCTATCCACATCGACGGTCAGTAGTGGGAGAAGGTGGAAAGTTTTAAGTTCCTCGGTGTACACATCACGGACAAACTGAATTGGTCCACCCACACAGACAGCGTCGTGAAGAAGGCGAGCAGCGCCTCTTCAACCTCAGGAGGCTGAAGAAATTCGCTTGTCATCAAAAGCACTCACAACTTCACAGATGCACAATCGAGAGCATCCTGTCGGGCTGTATCACCGCCTGGTACGGCAACTGCTCCGCCACAACCGTAAGGCTCTCCAGAGGGTAGTGAGGTCTGCAGAACGCATCACCGGGGCAAACTACCTGCCTCCAGGACACCTACACCACCCGATGTACACGGAAGGCCATAAAGATCATCAAGGACAACAACCACCCAAGCCCTGCCTGTTCACCCCGCTATCATCCAGAAGGCGAGGTCAGTACAGGTGCATCAAAGCAGGGACCGAGAGACTGAAAAACAGCTTCTATCTCAAGGCCATCAGACTGTTAAACACACACCACTAACATTTAGCGGCCGCTGCCAACATACTGACTCAACTCCAGCCACTTTAAAAATGGAATTGATGGAAATTATGAAAAATGTACCACTAGCCACTTTAAACAATGCCACTTAATATAATGTTACATACCCTACATTACCCATCTCATATGTATATACTGTACTCTATATCATCTACTGCATCTTGCCATTTTATGTAATACATGTACACTAGCCACTTTAAACTATGCCACTTTATGTTTACATACCCTACATTACCCATCTCATATGTATATACCGTACTCTATACCATCTACTGCATCTTGCCTATGCCGTTCTGTACCACCACTCATTCATATATCTTATGTACATATTCTTTATCCCTTTACACTTGTGTGTGATAAGAGTAAGTTGTGGAATTGTTAGGTTAGATTACTTGTTGGTTATTACTGCACTGTCGGAACTAGAAGCACAAGCATTTCGCTACACTCGCATTAACATCTGCTAACCATGTGTATGTGACTAATAAAATTTGATTGATTTACATAACTTAAATTCGTCCTTTTCTGAGCAATGTTTAAAATTTTTGTTTAACTAGTAAAGTCAGTTAAGAAAAATTCTTATTTACAATGACGGCCTACCCCGGCCAAACCTGAATGACGCTGGACAAATGTGCGCCACCCAATCGCGGCGGATGTGATGCAGCCTGGATTCGAACCAGTGATGCCTCTTGCACTGAGATGCAGTGCCTTAGACCGTTGCGCCACTCGGGAGCCCCCACCGGGTTTAATACGGAGCTGGTGACTCCTTACTCCATTCACTGCAAGCAATACACGCATGATAATTATACACTGTGCGTTCAGAAAGTATTCAGACCCCTTGACATTTTCCACATTGTTACATTACAGCCTTATTCTAAAAATGGATAAAAAATATATATCCTAATCTGCACACAATACCCCATAATGACAGTGAACAGTAAAAAAAAAAAAAAAAAAAAAAATGTTTTATTAAACACCTTATTTATATAGCTATTCATATGAGACTCGCAATTGAGCTTCGGTGCATCTTGTTTCCATTGATCATCCTTGAGATGTTTCTTAAACTTGATTGGAATCCACCTATGGTAAATTCAATTGATTGGACATGATTTGGAAATGCACACACCTGTTTATATAAGGTCCCACAGTTGACAGTGCATGACTGAGCAAAAACCAAGCCATGGGGTCGAAGGAATTGTCCGTAAAGCTCAGACAGGATTGTTTCGAGGTACAGATCTTGGGAATGGTACCAAAAAATGTCTGCAGCATTGAAGGTCCCCAAGAACACAGTGGCCTCCATCGTTCTTAAATGGAGGAAGTTTGGAACCCCCAAACCTGAGCAATTGGGGGAAAGGGCCTTGGTCAGGGAGGTGACCAAGAACCTGATGGTCACTCTGACAGAGCTCATGCTGTGGGGATGTTTTTCAGCGGCAGGGACTGGGAGATTAGTCCGGATCGAGGGAAAGATGAACAGAGTAAAGTACCGAGAGATTCTTGATGAAAACCTGCTCAGGACCTCAGACTGGGGGGTAAAGGTTCATGTTCCAACAGGACAACAACCCTAAGCACACAGCCAAGACAATGCAGGAGTGGCTTTTGGACAAGTCTCTGAATGTCCTTCAGTGGCCCAGTCAGAGCCCGGACTTGAACCCGGTCGAACATCTCTGGAGAGACCTGAATATAGCTGTGCAGCGACGCTCCACATCCAGCTTGAGAGGATCTGCAGAGAAGAATGGGAGAAACTACCCAAATATATGTGTGTCAAGCTTGTAGTGTCATACCCAAGAGGACTCGCAGCCAAAGGTGCTTCAACAGGTACTGCGTAAAGGGTCTGAATACTTATGTAAATGTGATTTCACTTTTTTWAAATTCATTTGCCAAAATGTATAATTATGTGGTCATTATGGGGTATTGTATGTAGATTTAATCCATTTTCGAGTAAGTCCCGTTTTATAGCATGCGGCGGAGGGAAAGTGCACAAACACGCCATAATCCTAGGCTACTAAAATGTTGCCGTCTGGCTTCGGTTTTTAAAGCTTGACAATGAATAACCAAAAGAGAACCTGCAACAGAACACCATGCAAAGGGGAAACAACTGCACAACATTTTAGCACATCATGCAGCAATGCTGCATTTTAAGTATAAATCTTACAATAACTTACCTACCTACCTTTTGTTATTTGCATTTTTTAAATACTTTTTGATTAGGGTCAAAACATACTATGCACATCTGCAATTAGGCCTAGTAGCAAAGGCTTGACAAATAGGCCTATATTTACTTTGTTAAAATGCTATATCAAATCACATTTTATTTGTCACATGCTTTGTAAACAAAATATGTAGACTAACAGTGAAATGCTTACCTAGGGGTCCTTTTCCAACAATGGAGAGTTGAAAAAATATACAATAACAAAATAGAAATAGTGACGCAAGGAATAAATACACATTTAATAACAATAACAAGTAAAAAATAACATGGCTATATACATAGAGTACCAGTACCAATTTGATGTGCAGGGGTAGGAGGTAATTTTCTGCATTTTGTGTTATAGCCTGAATGGATTAAATTGGGAGATTTGTCACTGGCCTACACACAATACCTTGTAATGCCAAAGTGGAATTATGTTTTTTGAAATTTGTACACATTAATTACAAATGGAAAAACTTAAATGTCTTGACTAAGTATTCAGCTTAAATCTGTTCAGGGGTAGAAATGTGCTTAACAAGTCACATAAGTTGAATGGACTCTGTGCAATAATAGTTTTTAATATGATTTTTGAATGTCTACCTCATCTCTGTACACCACACATACAATTAATTATCTGTAAGGTTCCTCAGTCGAGCAGTGAATTTCATACACAGACCAGGGAGGTTTTCCAATGCCTCGCCAAGAAGGGCACCTAACGGTAGATGGGTAAACAATTTAAAAGTAGACCTTGAATATCCCTTTGAACATTAAGTAATTAATTACACTTTGGATGGTGAATCAATACACCCAGTCACTACAAAGATACAGGCGTCCTTCCTAACTCAGTTGCCTTAGAGATAGAGGAAGGAAACCGCTCAGGGATTTCACCATGAGGCCAATGGTGACTTTAAAACAGTTATGCAGAAAGGAAATGCCATAGTCATTGTGGAAATTGACCCACTAAGTGCCTATTGTGAAGAACCCTATTATATATATATATATATATGCTCAAAAAAATAAAGGGAACACTAAAATAACACATCCTAGATCTGAATGAATGAAATATTCTTATTAAATACTTTTTTTCTTTACATAGTTGAATGTGCTGACAACAAAATCACACAAATTATCAATGGAAATCAAATTTATCAACCCATGGAGGTCTGGATTTGGAGTCACACTCAAAATTAAAGTGGAAAACCACACTACAGGCTGATCCAACTTTGATGTGTAATGTCCTTAAAACATGATGTGCTCAATTGGATTCAGGTCTGGGGAACGGGCGGTCCATAGCATCACATGCCTTCCTCTGCAGGAACTGCTGACACTCCAGCCACATGAGGTCTAGCATTGTCTTGCATTAGGAGGAACCCAGGGCCAACCGCACCAGCATATGGTCTCACAAAGGGTCTGAGGATCTCATCTCGGTACTAATGGCAGTCAGGCTACCTCTGGCGAGCACATGGAGGGCTGTGCGGCCCCCCAAAGAAATGCCACCACACACCATGACTGACCCACCGCCAAACCGGTCATGCTGGAGGATGTTGCAGGCAGCAGAACGTTCTCCACAGCG
>NC_036838.1:38519296-38550282 GCF_002910315.2 Salvelinus sp. IW2-2015
GAGGTCATTTTGCAGGGCTCTGGCAGTGCTCCTCCTGCTCCTCCTTGCGCAAAGGCGGAGGTAGCGTCCTGCTGCTGGGTTGTTGCCTCCTACGGCCTCCTCCACGTCTCCTGATGTATGGCCTGTCTCCTGGTACGCCTCCATGCTCTGGACACTACGCTGACAGACACAGCAAACCTCTCTTGCCACAGCTCGCATTGATGTGCCATCCTGGATGAGCTGCACTACCTGAGCCACTTGTGTGGGTTGTAGACTCCGTCTCATGCTACCACTAGAGTGAAAGCACCCATGGCACCGCCAGCATTCAAAAGTGACCAAAACATCAGCCAGGAAGCATAGGAACTGAGAAGTGGTCTGTGGTCACCACCTGCAGAACCACGCCTTTATTGGGGGTGTCTTGCTAATTGCCTATAATTTCCACCTGTTGTCTATTCCATTTGCACAACAGCATGTGAAATTTATTGTCAATCAGTGTTGCTTCCTAAGTGGACAGTTTGATTTCACAGAAGTGTGATTGACTTGGAGTTACATTGTTGTTTAAGTGTTCCCTTTATTCTTTTGAGCAGTGTATATATGCTTGTTTTACTCAGTTTCTAAACAAAGAAAATTTAACCAATATGGCCTCAACATGGTTAAAACTATAATTTTGATATCATGGATGGTCAGTAGCTCTGTCTATACATTTTTAGAGAAGTTATTTCTCCAGGCCCATCCCTCAGCTTAGTACCGCACTAAAGCGGGTGAGACTGTTTTGTTATGGTTTCTATCGCTTTATTGCTGCTTTAAAGCTCACTACTGCAGGTCATGGAGAAGTAACTTCTCATGTGGCCAGATTTCAGTGTTGGAACTGGGACTGGTCTGCCCCCCTGTGGCTGTCAGAAGAATTTCATGCAGAAAGAAAAGGTTGTGGTGTGTGCTAGTGAGCACTGTAAAAAGATTAGGAAACCACATTTCCACTTACACAAGAGGGTAGGATGTAATAATATGAAGATTGAAGACCTTATTTCTCCTACCTTCTCTATCGTGTATGGCTGCAGGTCCCTCCCTAAACATGAGCGTCTGGTGGATCTCCACGGCTCGGTGATTGACCACACGTACGGTGGGGGCTCCAGCATTGCTGTGCTGCTCATAATGGAGAGGCTTCACAGAGACCTCTACACAGGCTTGAAGGTAACCAGCAGACTCGCATATCTATCATGTACTCTAATATATCTCTTCTATCACAGGTCTGCCTGATCCCATGCCTCAGTCTCTCCTTTTCCTCTCTCCCAGGCTGGTTTATCACTAAAGGAGAGACTCCGGATCGCTCTGGATGTGGTGGAAGGCATTCGCTTCCTGCATGGTCAGGGGCTTCTACACCGAGACATCAAACTAAAGAACGTTCTAGTGAGTTAGCGTTAAAGGTGCTTTCTCTAATCATGCTGAATGTAACACTAGTGTTGTTTACCACATTGTCATCATTTAATTTTAGATGTAGTTCTAATGTGGTCATGGCTGACTGGCCATAGTAGAAACTCTCTCCAGCACTACACACCAATGAATTGCTCATTATTTCAGCATTCACATTCCGGCTGTGCTGCTTGCTTGGTTATGTAAGAATAGCCCCTCCCTGCCTACACAGTATGATGTTTGGCGGTGGAACGAAAGGGCTGGGTTTTAATGAATAAACAAGTTGTTTATTAGGTGTGTCGAGGCTTGGCCCCTCAGAACATGCTCCATGGCTAAATGTGGTTGCTTCATATTGTGTATTTACGGTCTTTTATGTATTGCGTTCTCATCAATTCCAATGTTAGTCCATTATAGCCTAGTTAAATATGGTGAACATTTTTGCAGTCCACATGTTCTAATTGCATTGCTTCAATATGGAAATACATTGTTAAACAGGGCTATAGCGATTTCACACTGATCTAGGGCTAGGTACTGTATGGTATAGCATTTAACTGATCTAGGGGGCTAGGCATACTGTAAATGGCTATAGCATTTCACACTGATCTAGGGGCTAGGCATACTGTAAATGGCTATAGATTTCACACTAGATCTAGGGCTAGGCTATACTGTAAATGGCTATAGCATTTCACTGATCTAGGGGCTAGGCATACTGTAAATGGCTATAGCATTTACACTGATCTGAGGGGCTATGGCATCTGTAATGGCTATAGCATTCACACTGATCTAGGGGCTAGGCATACTGTAAATGGCTATTCGCTATTCACTGATCTAGGGGCTAGGCATACTGTAATGGCTATAGGCATTCAACTGATCTATGGGGCTAGGCATACTGTAAATGGCTATAGCATTTACACTGATCTAGGGTAGGCATACTGTAATGGCTTAAGATTTACATGATTGGGGCTAGGCTCTGTAAATGCTATAGCATTCACACTGATCTAGGGCTAGGCATCTGTAAATGGCATTAGCATTCACACTGATCTGGGCTAGGATACTGTAAAATCGGCTAAGTCATCACCTGTTAGGGGCTAGGCTACTGTAAATGGCTATAGCATTCACACTGAATCTAGGGCTAGGCATTAAATACTGCATGCTTAGCATTCAACCGATACTGGGGCTAGGCATACTGTAATGGCAGACTTAGCATATTTCCTGACTAGGGGCTTAGCAATCATCTGTAAATTGGCTTATAGCATCTCACACTGATCTAGGCTAGGCATACTGTAATGGCTATAGCATTCACGCCACTGATTCTAGGGCTAGTATACGTAATGGCTTGATTCACACTGTCTAGGGGCTAGGCATTTACTGGTAAATGGCTATAGCATTTACACTGATCTAGGGGCTGGCATCTGTAATATGGCTATAGCTTTTCACATGATCTGGGGCTAGGGCATACTGAAATGGCTATAGGGCAATTTACACTTGATCTAGGGGCTAGGCATACTGGTAAATGGCTAGAGCATTTCACACTGATATAGGGGCTAGGCATACTGTAAATGGCTATAGCATTCACACTGATCTAGGGGCTAGGCATACTGTAAATGGCTAGAGCATTCACACTGATATAGGGGCTAGGCATACTGTAAATGGCTAGAGCATTCACATTGATATAGGGGCTAGGCATACTGTAAATGGCTAGAGCATTCACACTGATCTAGGGGCTAGGCATACTGTAAATTGCAGTCTGGACAAACGTAGTCATTAAGCAAGATTACATTCACTAAGCTATTAAGGCCTGAAAAGATGGTGTATAATTCTAATCAAATTCTGATAACAAAACTTGTTTTAAATAGGCTATGACTAAATACAGTTACAGGCACCGTAAGTGCTCCTTGTGGGCGTATAATACATACAAGGCAACTTAAAAGGATTTAACATTTTAGTAATTTAGCAGAAATCTTATCCAGAGCGATGTAGTTAGTCCATTCATCTTAAGATTGCTCAGTGGGACAACCACATATCAGTCTTATTAGTAAGTACATTTTTCCTCAAGGCAGTGATCAGCAAAGTCGGCCAGTGATTTCGCGCACATCCAAACATTTCACGCAAGCTGGATGAAGATCCAATAGAAAGGGGGAATGTTCACTCACCGTTTTACTGCTCGCAAATGTAATGTTTTATAAACATCATGGAACCATTTTACGGATCATATTTCCACTTCTCCAGAAATAGCAGACACAATTTAATTGCATTTGAGCCATATTTTTTCTAATAAGTTTGATCTTGTTTGTTTAATTACATTATAAAACAGTCTGATTTTTAAACCAACTATATTTCTAAATTGGATCGGGTCAGAAGCATGATATCATGAATCGCTTCTTTTCCATTGCAGTGTGGTGCAACATGGTCTCAGAGCATTTCGCATTATTATGTACGTAAATCCGGGACACTATATTTAGTATATGTTATGTTTCCTATGGTACCTATTAATTTGTGGATGTCCATCAATTTTGTATGATGTTACCAATTACAATTTCTATTATATGTTACAAATTTGCTAACGATAGCTAGGCTAGGGGTAAGTTTAGAAGATAGGCTAAAGGGTTATTAGGGGAAGGGTTAGCTAAAATGTCTTTGCTAAGTAGCTAAAAAGTAGTTGGGAAGTTGCTAATTAGTTTAAATGCTAAAGTTGTTTAACCTTTGGGTTGCTAGACATTTGTGTTATACCATCTGTCTTATGTAACCATACCAAACGTAACATATCGTACTAATTTGACTGTCCCGGATTTACTATGTTACGTGTAGTCTGTGTGCACACGTAGGCCTACATGTCTTTACACACAACATTCGCACGTCTATACAAAATACTCGGCTCCTGTCAATTGTATCGTTACCTATGTGTGAGGCAGATTATAAAACAAATCTGCTGTTTGACATAGCATTCTAGGAGGTTTGGAGCACAGGTCTTTGGTAATTGAACGAGGTGTGCTCTTTGGAAATGGGGATGGATAGAATGCTCGAACAAGCAAAAATAATTATTTGMGTTAATAGTGAAAAAGCATGAGGGCAAAAACCTAACATATTTCAAAGCACTCTCAGTAGACCATTTAAACCCCCTTTCTTTAGAGGCTAATGGCTTGATTAAAGAAGCACCTATGCGATCCTGCTAAACAAGCCTTGATTAAGGGGAGGGTAGGCTAAGCTTGGTTTTTAATCAAATTAAACGGAATGGGGGTGGGGGAAACAATCGTTTATGTTTCTAAATACGAGATTCACCGGCACAAAATGCGTATCTCTTTTCCATGGGCACTGCGCGTCATGGTTGGATAGGCTGCGCTTCCATTCTCTTAATTTTATTATCAACTGAGTTACTGTTAAGACCTGCTTTTTGCTGGTCTTAACTTCCCATTAGCGCTGAATGAAATTGTCACGTTTTGCATGTGTTAAGGACACACCTCATATGTCCACCGCTCCAACCTCAGCGCAAGTGAGCTGATGTTAGACAGGTAAAATGCCAGTGCACCAGTTTTTACATGATGAAATTGCAAACTAATGTGCCGTTTGACACTTGCGGCTCCTTAGCGCCAGTCGCAAATAGAGTCCTGTATGTGCAAGACCTTAAATGTATGCTTTGAGAAACCAATATTTATGATCCTGACATGTCACGTCTTGTACACATCTTGCCAAGTGTTCCTAATGTGTTCCGGTCCTCTGGCCCTCCCTCAGTTGGACAAGCAGAACCGGGCCAAGATCACAGACCTGGGCTTCTGTAAGCCAGAGGCCATGATGTCTGGCAGCATCGTAGGAACCCCCATCCACATGGCCCCTGAGCTCTTTACAGGTCAAATATCCTGCTACTCAGTCGTAGTATTGCATCATAGACCACCTCTCATTCTAGGCTCTTTGATTTAACCACAAGTCTGACCTCTTTCTTCAGGAAAGTATGATAATTCTGTGGACGTCTATGCCTTCGGAATCCTGTTCTGGTATCTCTGCACTGGCTCTGTCAAACTCCCAGAGTCCTTTGAGAAATGCTCCAGCAAGGACCAGTTGTGGAATAACGTTAAAAAAGGTAATGTAGAATTCAAGCTCGAGCAAACCCACATCTAAATACTAATTCAACCGAATATGATCAAGACTTCAGCTTGCTGTAACACTTGTCTTTTATCCAGGACTTAGTGTGTATAGTTTGTGGACTGAATTGGCCAGGGCCTCATTTGTGCCCATGTTTTCAGGCGCGAGGCCTGAGCGGTTGGCCGGCTTTGATGAGGAATGCTGGCAGCTGATGGAGGCCTGCTGGAATGGAGACCCTTCCCAGAGGCCCCTGCTCGGCATCGTAGAGCCCAGCCTGCAAAGCATCATGGTACGGCTTTGTAAATGTGGCTCGCATCAGAAAAGCAGCAGGCTGGAGGACTCAAACTGACACACTCCAAGAGGACCACAGACTGTTGCAAAGGATTACGGTCAAAAGAAAAGTAATTTTTGTTGTATTTATGGAAGGACAGTGTGCTTCTGGAAGGCCAAAAGAGGAGATGACCAAGACAGTTTTCCTCTTCCTTTAAAGGAGTTAAATATACACTATTTAAGATGAACTGAAACCGGACTCACATGTTTGTGCCGTGTGTATTTGTATAGTACAAACTCAGTCTAGCGTACACTATGCTTTGCTCCATGCTAATTGCTGCTTGGTTATAGAATTGTTAATAGATATGAAATGTTTAAAATGCAAAAAAATATATAATTTTAGATTGTATTCCTGCATCTATGCAATTCCAACTTTTTTTAAATAAATGATTTTGACAAAATAATAAATGTTTGCTTCACTCTTACATAAGGTTCTGTTTTCAGGTCATACTAAGGAGAATTTTTCTATTTGACTTGAAGTATCCTAACAATGCACAGAAGCCTACCTTAAAGTGTAGTCTCAACTTGTGCTCTGGTCCCAGATGAGGATGATGGCTTTCGGGGGGCCAGAGGTTGTGAATAAAACTTTGTTCCAATCCAGACAATTCTACAATTATGTCAGACACAGTTTAGGTATAAATGTCCCTCTCGCATTAGGTGGGAGCTGCACCCCACTGAGTATTTTCACAATCCTCAAAGTACACGTTAACATTGTTGTGCTCAGAGGATCCCTGTGTTTTGGTTGCAGTTCAGCACATTGGCCACAAGCGGGCTCAGCATTCTACTACACAGTTCAATACATGGAATGCTCTTATTAGCCTATTTCCCCAGAAAGAAAAATACCATGTCTGTTTTACTCATTGAATGTGTGAATTCCTTTACCAAATGGTTTCACAGAAAACTACAAGCCACATCAGTAACCTACTACAGGTCTTTGCTCAATCCAGATAATGGGAAAAAACATTCACGCTACTCTATCTAGTGCTTCAGTTGAGTAAACAAACTGCAGTATGAAAATGGGAGGTTGCACTCATTTGTAGGCCTGATACTCAAATGTTAACCTTAATCAGTGTTGTAAAAAAAACTTTGGAACAATTGTCAATGCAGAAATGAACCTTGACACAGTATCATGAATGCTTACAGATGTCATTTTAGGGCACACCAGTGCAAACAGTTCTCAGGAACTAGTGGTAAGAACTTAACGCTGATAGAAATGTTGTACACAGCAAAACAGGTTATATTTCTTGAACTGCTTTTTATAAGTGGGAATGTAGAGGTGTACAGTTTATTCAATTGAAGATGAAGTATTAGTGTTTCATTTTACAGAACTCTTCACATTGGCATACATGTCAAAGAGTTTTACAGCAGAAGTTTGCAAATATTTCACAAAAACAATGGAACGATCTAATCTATAAAATACAAAGTCGTTTAGTCGCCGATTCAAATGAAAGCATATATCCCTTGGACAAAAACATTGAAAATGGGAACATTCTCAGAGTTTATACAAAAATTTGCTCCCAACAATTTACAAAAGTAAAGATATCAAAATTTCTTCACACGCAGGCTCTTTTCCTCCAATGATAATGCAATAAAATGAAGGCGAAATGGTGGAGAAAGGCAGACATTCTCACCTCTAGTGTCTATGTGTATGACAGCTGACTAGTCGCTGTTGCCTTTAAACATCCTTCAGTAGTGAGAGAAACTTTACGGTGCGTGACCCCATGGCCTCTCACTGTTCTCCAGCCACACTTCAACAGGAGTCCTTTCCTCCAGTGCAGAGCACAGTGTAGTGGTTTGGGTGGAGCTGTTCAGTATAAAGACATTTTGTACTGACTCTTCCTGTCCACCAGCTCAGGCTGGCAGCTTCCTGAGACTGGAGTGGAGAAATGAGTTCTCTCTACAGCAAAACTCAAATGGCCCTCGGTAGAACAACTAAATCCTTGAACAAAACAACTGTACAGGTCACCCTTTCTGAGATTAAAAACTAGTTAAGCTTCTTGAGGAAATTCCCTGAACTTTTAAAATCTTACAGCTAAATGACCCAGCCAAAGGAGGACTTCATTGTTCTTAATCTCCGGAGTTTGAAACATAAACACAAACAAAACTGAATCAGCTCCAGTTGACTACCTGCACATCTGGCCGGGTAGTGTAAATTATTTTAAAAAGTGCATCGCTTCAAGTATGTAAACAAACAATGATTTAAAAAGAGATTCAGTGCGCTGGAGCCTGGGCCCTTGCAGAGACTCCTGAGGTTTTGGCACTCACACACATGCAGAGAAAAAAATTGGGGAAGGAGAGAGGGTACTCCATTGATCTCCAGGTGTGGACAGTCCAACGCTCTCTGTCTCAGACATCAGCTCCTGTTACTCAGAGAAAAGTAAGCATGGCGATGAGGGCCGAGGCTCTATGACCTGCAAAGACACACCCCTCCGTCAGCCGGCTCATATGGAGGGGTTGCGGTGGCTGCTGGGAAAATGGAGGGTGGATGGATGGGGGACAAACGTTACACAACACGGGGAAAACAGAAGGAACAGAAAACAATGAATGAGAATGATTCACGTACACACAGTGTGAGAGGTGATAACCAAATTATATGGGATTATTATTTTGGTTATAAGGGGTGAAGGATACTGAATGATCGATCGATAAGAAGACAATGATCCTGATTTCAAATGAGGATCAAGTGCTTCAGTGAATAAAATTAAAGAATAGGAATCTATGTTTTTTGGAGAGAGAGAGAGAACAGAGATTGATGGTTAGTAAGCTACAATACTCTGCACTGTAGACACTGGTCATAAAATGATTTTGCTTGTACTTAGCAGTTTATATTAACTCATCAAAAGTAGCTTTTACCAAGTCCCTCTGTTTATAGAACTAACAGTATTTTGTTCCCAACATGATAAAAAATCACCTGATCATGGGAGTTGCTTGACATCTTACCACATTGGAGTCTGAGCTCATTGATGAGAATGTGACCGGTACTCTATGTATTGGACTTTTAACAAGCTAGCATGCTAAAATCAACACTACATAGGCAAAGAACAGGGGACAGACTACACACAATGGTGACGGGGGCACGACACACACTGAAGACAGCAGCAAGACACATTCAGTGGGAAATCAATTCTTTCACATCAAACTGGTAGACTGGTGTGCAGAAAATATGACATGCAGTATACAACACAAAGCAACATTTCAATACATAAGTACTAACAAATATCTTAACTTCTATCTAAGAGCTGTTGGTTTGGATTCTATGACATTGTGATGTACTGTATGTGTTGCTGTGTTTGTGATCTGCACTGGGTTGTGTTCAGACAGAGCGGTGTATTCTGTTTGGACGTGGGTCATGTTTGGTGCTCGGTGTTGTGATGACACTCACTCTGACCCTGATGAGTCACCGTCCACTGTCCCCGCCTTGATGCTCATGGCAACACCATTCAGCTGATCTGGTAAGCTGGGCTTGGCCCCGCCCCCTCGGCTCTCACTGGAAGAGGAGCCCTGGGAGGAGGCGTGGCCAAGAGCGTTCTCCGACAGCTCGTTATGGATGCGGTTGATACCATTTCTCTCCGCAATGGGGGAGAGCTGCTTCTTCTTCAGGATTCCTGCATTTGAAAAGACAAAGCCTAAACATTTCTGAAGTTCTGGAAATCCCACCTCTACAAAGATATAGAGTGGAACTAACATGTGGAATGTTGCAGCAGAGTTGATGTTTGGGTTTGTTGCTGACCTTTCTGTGGGTGTGTGTTGAGGTTGGGCAGACTGGGCAGACTGGGCAGCAGCATCACGTGGTCCTTCCCATAGCCCTCTGCCTTGTCCCCTGGCCTGTCGTCTGGCATGCCTCGGTGGTCCCGTGTCTGGCCCAGTTCAGGGTTGCCCAGAGACTCTACCTTTAGCCTTCCTGCTCCCCCCAGGCCCTCACTGTTGCTAGCTGTTGTCACATACTCCCCTGGCCAGTACAGCTTACTCAGGTTGTTATCTGACGAACACCCAGACAACTTTAAGACTACATCTTAAATGCTTGATGCATTAAATCGTGGTGTAAGCTGTTGTCTTACAATACCAGAATCTGGTAATTCAGGTGTTATTTTTACATGTTTAAGTAAGATTCATAACATTCATGTTTTGCTCAGAAGTGGATTCATTTAAACCCAGACAATTGTGTACAGTGTAGGTGTATTCTATTGAAGATTTGTCTGGTCTGTGTGTGATGTTTGGGTGTGGTGTACTGTTAAAGCAGAAGTGTGTGAGCGGTATTATCAAGAGTGTTACTGCATGGGGCTGTGTTCACATACCACCTGCGTGTGGTCTACTGACAGTGAGGTATTATAGGTGTGAGGTCGTATAGAGTTGGTGACTCGGTGTATTATAGATGCGAGGTCATACCCTGAGGGTGTGGTCTCTTGGACACATTGGATGCCATGCTTTCCCAGCATTCATCTGGTGGGTAGGGCCCCTCCTCCTCGCTGTCAGAGGAGTGTGTGGAGGCGTACGATCCACTCTGGTCATCCTCCAGAGACAGGTCACTGTCCGAGTCCGAGTTGTGATCTGTTGTTGCACACACACAAGTTAAGATGATGACCAATGAGTGTTGTAGAAATATACATACATTGACCATATGAGATGAATACTCTGTATGCCTCTCTGTGTTTGAGCTATGCACCAAAGCTGCTAAAGGCAGTCACAGTGATCCTAATGACATTAAAATGGGAGACCTACCATCTAAATGCTCTTTAGTTTCATGGAAGAGTGAGCCGTGCTCGTTCAGAGCGATGTGTACCTGGCTATTATTCAGGCCACCATCATCCCTGAAAAACACAACAGGACTTGTAACAGGACAAACAAAGCCCTGGTCTCCTCAATGTAAGTTGGTATGTGGCTTTGATAGGGGTGTTCTATCTGTATTACAGTACATAACAATGACCATCATAAAACCCACACATTTTCAATTAACCTGGAAAGAAAACATGTTCTAGTACGCAATGATGCAGGAGGGCCTAAACAGCATGTGTCAATGGGGCCTGTTGTGTCCCTCTGTGCTTACCCTACCTGAGGACAAAGGGGACATAGCTCTGCTGGCTCTTGCCGCTCTGCAGGGTGTCGTTCAGAGAGACACTGGAGTCTCCAAACGGCAGGTGGTACAGTCTGCCATCCATGTAGCTGGTGTTACAGTTATATGACTGGAGGAGGAGGAGAGGGACAGGTATAAGTTAATAGGCAGTAAGTCATCACACCAAATTCTGTTTTATTTGTTTGATGCTTTAGTTCATGTCCTTGGTAATACAAGGCCAACCCTAAAGGTATGATATGGAGGCCTACAGCTGTACATAGCTGTACTAGTTCCTGTTCTACTAAGGCCTTGGATGACTGGTGTCCCTATATAGTGGAAGAGACTCACAGAGGGCTTGGACTTGATCATGTGATCCGGGCGTTTGCGGCTGCAGCAGTAGCGCATGGCGTTCCTCGCCTCCTTGTTGAACACAATGCGGAAGAAGAAGATGAAGGGACCCTGGAATAGACAGACCAAATAATGTCAATGGAGCAAGGATACTTGACAGTCAAACCAGTGACTAATAGTCTTTAAATCCTGGTTTAAGTGAAACGAAAAACAGTGTTTACTTGAAGACAGTTGAATCCAGCAAACAAGTAGTGGAAGATGATCATGTCACTGTTGACTGAGAGTATAGCTAACAGACATGTGACAGTGACCAGGAGGAGAACCCCACATGACGTCCTCAGCCCGGAGCT
Organism: Salvelinus sp. IW2-2015; assembly: GCF_002910315.2. Classification (NCBI taxonomy): domain Eukaryota; kingdom Metazoa; phylum Chordata; class Actinopteri; order Salmoniformes; family Salmonidae; genus Salvelinus; species Salvelinus sp. IW2-2015. The sequence continues at coordinate 38,530,841 of NC_036838.1, forward strand.
AGACACAGACAGACAGAAAGACACACGTAAGATGAGAACATCACAAAGGTTACATTAGGATAAGTGAGTTTTCAGAGGATATAGAAATATGTTTTTCACTTTTATGCAATCCATCATGAGCCAACAACCACAGTTTAGTGAATTGGCAGCGTCACTCTCCATTCAATGACACAATGCACTCTCTTGTGGTCTCTAAAGTGCTGTAGTCATGTACCCTTGGGGTACAACAGCATGCCTGTGTTAATGACAGAATTTGTGTTGTTTTTAGTCAGGCAGCGGTGGGCAGGACACTCACATAGGGGGCTCTTTCTTTTCAAAGCTGTGGTGTCTCATGGAGCAGGATGCTCTGGAGGCCAGGATATACAGGAAGATGTTCATCTGGAAAACACAAAATACAATTAAACTATGTATTACTGTATAACATAAAGGCATACTATTATACAACTCTAGTATATACGTTACCAGTCAAAAGTTAAGACACACCTACTCATTCCAGAGTTTTTCTTTATTTTTTACAATTTTCTACATTGTAGAATAATAGTGAAGACATCAAAACTATGAAATAACACATATGGAATCATGTAGTAACCAAAAAAAAGTGTTAATCAAATATTTGAGATTCTTCAAAGTAGCCACCATTTGCCTTGACAGCTTTGCATTATTCTACAATGTAGAAAATAGTAAAACAAATAAATAAAAACTTGAATGAGTAGGTGTGTCCAAACTTGACTGGTACTGTAAATATCATACAATACACTGTATTAGAGATCTGATGAGGTGGAGTGTACTCACAGACACCACCATGGCGATGGGCCCTGCCAAGCTCCAGATCAGAGTGTCGTACACGGACAGCCAGCAGAAGTCTGGGTTCCCATAACCCTCTGGGTCCAGTCCGACCGCCAGGCCTGGACGACACAACCACCAAACACACCAGTAACTAACAAATAACTACAGTAAGACTTTCAACCGTTCTAATTGGATATATGAGTTGGCATTGTGTGTCTGTGTGTTTGTGTATGCAAGCATGCGTCTGTGTGTGGTTAGTGTGTGCATCAGTGTGTGTCAAGTTTTTATTGTTACGTGCACTAGTACAGTGAAATGCCTTTCTTGCTTGCTCTTTCCCAATAATGCAGAAGCAATATATATATATTTTTTTTTAAGTCAAGTTGATCAAAAACAAGAAATTGAAATAAGAACACGAGAAAGTAAGTAACTTATATACAGGATCAGTTCCAGAGTCAGAGCCAATACCATATTTACAATGTGCAGGGATACTGGAGTGGTAGGGTTAGATATGTATAGGGGTAAGGTGACTTGGCATCAGGATATATGATAAACAGAGTAACAGCAGCGGATATGATTGTACGCGAGTGTGTGTGCGTGCGTGTGTGTGTGTGTGTGTGTGTGTGTGTGTGTGTGTGTGTGTGTAGAGTCAGTATGAATGTTTATGCATGTAATGTGTGTGTGAGAAAAGTGTGTGTGTGTGTTGGAGTGTCAGTGTGAGGGAGTGTGTAGAATGTGCATAGAGTGAGTGTGTGATTGTGTATAGAAAAGAAAGTTAAAATAGACAGGTCAATGCAGATAGTTCGTCTAGCTATTTAGCAGTCTTATGGCTTGGGAATAGAAGCTGTCAGACTTCATACACCGGTACCGCTTGTCGTGCGGAAGCAGAGAGAACAGTTTATTGCTTGGGTGGCTGGAGTCTAACAATTTTTCTGATATAGAGGTCCTGGATGGCAGGGAGCTCAGCCTCAGTGATGTACTGGGCCGTACGCACTACCCTCTGTAGCGCCATGTGATGGAGGGCGGTGCACGTGCCATACAAAGCAGTGATGCAGCCAGTCAAGATGCTCTTCATGGTGTAGCTGGAGAACTTTGAGGATTTGAGGGCCAAATCTTTTCAACCTCCTGGGAGGGAAGAGGCGTTGTCGCGCCTGTTCGCGTGTGTGGACCAGTTTAAGTCCTTAGTGATTTGTACACCCAGGAACTTGAAGCTCTCGAACCGCTCTGCTGCAGCCCCGTCGATGGGGACGTACTCGCCCTCGTTTCCTGTAGTCCACAATCAGCTCCCTTGGTCTCACTGACGTTGAAGGAGAGGTTGTTGTCCTGGCACCACACTGTCGTCACTGGCCTCCTCCCTGTAGGCTGTCTAATCGTCGCAGGTAATCAGGCCTACCCACTGTCATGTCGTCAGAAAACTTGATAATGGTATTGGAGTCGTGTGTGGCCACGCAGTCGTGGGTGAACCGGGAGTACAGGAGGGGACTAAGCACGCAACCCTGTGTGGCCCCCCATGTTGAGGGTCAGCGTAGCGGAGGTGATGTTGCCTACCCTCACCACCTGGGGTCGGTCCATCAGTGTGTGTGTGTGTATTGTTCAGACCTGTGATGAAGGCGGGCACGCCCCAGCCAATCATGTAGTAGAATCGCATGGGTCCGTAGTTGATGTCTCGTATTTCGCTCAGCATGCGGTAGACGTGCAGGCCCTCCAGGAAGAGCCAGGAGAAGGTGCACAGGTAGAAAAAATGCAGCAGGATGGCGATGATTGTGCACATAAACTACAGACACGGGGGGAGAGACAGAGAGAGAGAGCGAGGGGGAGAGAGAGCGAGAGTGAAAGGAAGGGAACTTATTATACTTTATATTACAGGGCTCAAAGTGGGCAGAATGCTTTGATGATTTTTCCTTTGTTTTTAATCAGATCCATATCAGACACCTATTCCAAACAGAGGAGAGGGAAGGTAGGATATTGAAAGTGGTGTACTGAACCGAGATCGGCAGGGGGTAAAATACAGTATTAAAAGGTAGACAGAAAATATCTTTGTTCCAGTAGTTTACCGGGTTGTCTGCCAGGTTAATGCCCAGGATGAAGATGAGTTCGGAGATGAAGAGGGCGGTGGCACCGTTGTTGATGATGCTGGTCTTGTTGCAGTGCATGGCCCGCAGGCAGAGGAGGAAGAGCGTGGTGAGGAAGAGGAAGCCCAGAGTCACGCTCACCGTGCTCCACGTCACCAGCTTCACCGGAAGGATCTCACCGTTCTGAGAAGGAAGAGGAGGGTGGAGGAAAAGTTTAGTTTAAGAAGAGCTTTGTTTGGTCATTATAGTGAAGACCACTATAGGGTGTGGTCTGAGGTGTATTGAGGTTGATAAAGTGAAGTCTAGACTCGTACAGCATATGGTGTAGTTCTGTCTAGTGTTGTGTAGTGGTGTGGCCTTGCTCACCTCTCTCCTAGAGATGTCCATGAGAACAGCGAAGCTGGTCATGTGGTAACACTGGCAGCTGATGTGAGTGTTGTTCCTGAACACCACCTCACAGCCTTTGGCTGACCAGCCTCCGTTCCCCGCTCTGACAAACAAAAACAACAGTCAAACAATGCGATGACAGATTATTTGGTTTCAACCTAATCCTTTATATAACTTTTAAGTCTTTGTTTCTACAGCTCAAAGTTGAAATAGCTAGTGTGTGTGTGTGTGTGTGTGTGTGTGTACAACTCACAGTATGGAGTGGTTCCAGAAGACACAGATGGGTTTGGAGCGCTCCTCGGTGGTGACCATGCGGAACTGCACAGTGATTGGTTTGTCCAGGGTGTGCTGCAGCAGCTCCTCGTTGTCATGAACCGTGATGCTGACCACCGGGGAGTTGATGACCGGACGCTTAGGCACTCTGGTGGAAATCACACAAAACCACTAATTCATTCTTCAACAGGAACCTTGTTGCTGCTCTTCCTCCTCCTCATTAATAATTTTCTCCAATTCTAAATTGGCCCCTAACCCCTACACCAGGGCTGCCCAACCCTCTTCCTGGAGATCTACCATCCTGTGGGTTCAGTCCAACCCTCTTCCTGGAGATCTACCGTCCTGTGGGTTCAGTCCAACCCTCTTCCTGGAGATCTACCGTCCTGTGGGGTTTTCAGTCCAACCCTCTTCCTGGAGATCTACCGTCCTGTGGGTTTTCAGTCCAACCCTCTTCCTGGAGATCTACCGTCCTGTGGGTTTTCAGTCCAACCCTCTTCCTGGAGATCTACCGTCCTGTGGGTTTTCAGTCCAACCCTCTTCCTGGAGATCTACCGTCCTGTGGGTTTTCAGTCCAACCCTCTTCCTGGAGATCTACCGTCCTGTGGGTTTTCAGTCCAACCCTCTTCCTGGAGATCTACCGTCCTGTGGGTTTTCAGTCCAACCTCTTCCTGGAGAATCTACCGTCCTGTGGGTTTTTCGTTCCAACCCTCTTCCTGGAGATCTACCGTCCTGTGGGTTTTCAGTCCAACCCTCTTCCTGGAGATCTACCGTCCTGTGGGTTTTCAGTCCAACCCTAATTTAACACACCTGATTCTACTAATTAGCTGCTCAACAAGACCTTAACTAGCTGAATCAGATATGCTAAATTAGGATTGGACTGAAAACCTACAGGACATTAGATCTCCAGGAAGAAGGTTGGGCAGCCCTGCCCTGCACCCTCCATACTCCACTGGTGGCCGGAGGTATGGATCTGGACCCAAAAGGGGTCAATTACGTATCGCGAGTACCGACTACTATATTCTTTATGAACTCGGTCAGGCTTCGACCACTGGGATCATATAAACACACAAGACATGGAACAATGTGTCGAATTGCAAGAAATTGGCTTAAAAACTGCAAAATTTTCTCTCCGCTAACAAGAGGGCTGTGAACAGTTTGGGGTTGGCATGGATTGCGAGGTGGGGGTTTGTTACTACGACAATAAAATATCAATCTGGTCCTTTGTCACGTAGGCAATTTGTGTGACCAGACCTTATCAAATAGTACCTGCGTCCCCCTGCCTTAGACCTTTGTGTAGATATGAAAGGATCAGCAATATGGCAGAAATACCACCAGGGAAATGTAGACCCATGAACATTTTACTAGTATGTATCCAATTAAATCTATGTGAAGTATCTAGAGGTAGGAGGCAAGGGGTCAACATGGAATCAGGTCCCTGTCTCCCTCTGTCTCACCTGAGACTCCTCTTATCAGGGTCATAGCTCGCAGGCAGCAACGAGGCCAGGCTGTGGAAGATGATCACGCTAGCGATGGCCTCCTGCTCAGGGTCGTCAGGACCTCGATGTCGCCTGTTTCTGTTGGACGTGTGGTTTCTCACAGAGGATTCTGGGAAGGTGTCCAGGTGGCGGTGGCCCTTGGTCTCCATGGGCGGCTTGAAGACGGAGTCGGGGAGGGTGACGGCAGTCTCCTGGTCCTGAGGCCTCAGCCCTCTCAGAGACTGGTAGCGAGGGAGCTTGGCTCCGGCAAAGTTCATCTTCTGGAGGCGATCTATTGAGATGACTGTTGAGAACATCCAACACAGATAGGGTAGGTTAGACATCAGACAAACCACTAGAAAGAGATAGATGGCTAGATGTTCAGTTTGTGAATCCTACAACTTATGGAATAATATTTAACAAATATTCCAAGTGATAAAAAAAACTGTCTACATCGGGGCTCTCCAACCCTGTTCCTGGAGAGCTACCCTCCTGTAAGTTTTAACTCCAACCCTGTTCCTGGAGACCTACCCTCCTGTAAGTTTTAACTCCAACCCTGTTCCTGGAGAGCTACCCTCCTGTAAGTTTTCGCTCCAAACCCAGCTGTAACTAACCTGATTCAGCTTATCAACCAGCTCTCCAGGAACAGGGTGGGAGAGCCCTGGTCTACATAAAATTGTGTATTTCTGTCCGACATAACATCTATACCTAGTGTAAAGCAAAGTAGACCACACTCACCTATGTGTGGTGTGACAATGGTGAAGGGGCTGAGGTAAGTCTTCCTCATGTTCTGTGCAAGGGTGTTGGCGTACTCCTCATACTGGTGCAGTAGGGCCGCCGTGCCCCCCTCCGTCTGCTGGATCAGCTCCCAGTGTGGCCGTGTGCCCGGGGACAGGATGGCACTGCCCACCTGCACCAGGTTCTGATGTTGGGAGGAGGGCAGAGGGTCAGAGAGACAGACTGGAATAGGGTGGTGGAGGCAAATGTGTTGTGTTCAGTTACCTACAGAGTTTATCCGAGATGCATGCTGTATTGTGTCATGTGCAGAGGAGGCTGTTGGGAGGAGCTATATGAGGACGGGCTCATTGTAATGGCTGGAAAGGAATTAATGGAATGGATTCAAACATTTGGTTTCCATATGTTTGATGTGGTTGAAGGCGTTCCATTTTTCCATTCCAGCAATTACAATGAGCATGTCCTCTTATAGCTCCTCCCACCAGCCTCCTCTGGTCATGTGGTGTTATGCTGTATTAACTGTGTTGCGCTGCCAGGTGTTGCCTTATGCGGCACTGCATGGTGGTGTGTTACACTCTGCAATATTGTGTTGTGCTGTGTAGTGTTGTGTGTTGTTGTGTTACCTCAGTGAAGTGGACGTCCTGGGTGGCGGTCAGGCTGAAGCCCTGCTGGTGGCTCTCGTACTGCAGTAGACTCTGGGTGAGGCGGTAGGCCACCTTCACATCACTGCCGTAGTACTCCACCGTGTGCAGCGTGGCGTTGGCCAACATGGCTGCCGTCTGCTGGACCCGCCCAGAGTCCAGGAGAGACGCGTTACGGGAAAGCTTTTCCGACTGGACAAGGGAGAGAGAGAACAGTCTTACAGCACCATTTTATATTGTATTTAATAAGTTGTGTATATGCAGGGCTCCCTTGTAAAAGTGACCTTGGTCTCAATGGTAACTAAAATAAATGTAAAACAAAAAGACCTAACTCTGCTATATTACAGCAATAAAATCAGTTCATCATTCAACTTAATAGCATAAATCATTGAAGTGAATGGATTCATATACAGTGGGGAGAACAAGTATTTGATACACTGCCGATTTTGCAGGTTTTCCTACTTACAAAGCATGTAGAGGTCTGTAATATTTATCATAGGTACACTTCAACTGTGAGAGACGGAATCTAAAACAAAAATCCAGAAAATCACATTGTATGATTTTTAGAAATTATTTGATTTTAATTTGCATGACATAAGTATTTGATACATCAGAAAAGCAGAACTTAATATTTGGTACAGAAACCTTTGTTTGCAATTACAGAGATCATACGTTTCCTGGAGTTCTTGACCAGGTTTGCACACACTGCAGCAGGGATTTTGTCCCACTCCTCCATACAGACCTTCTCCAGATCCTTCAGGTTTCGGGGCTGTCGCTGGGCAATACGGACTCTTCAGCGCCCTCCAAAGATTTTCTATTGGGTTCAGGTCTGAGACTGGCTGGCCACTCCAGGACCTTGAGATGCTTCTTACGGAGCCACTCCTTAGTTTCCCTGGCTGTGTGTTTCGGGTCGTTGTCATGCTGGAAGACCCAGCCACGACCCATCTTCAATGCTCTACTGAGGGAAGGAGGTTGTTGGCCAAGATCTCCGATACATGGCCCCATCCTCCTCCCCTCAATACGGTGCAGTCGTCCTGTCCCCTTTGCAGAAAAGCATCCCCAAAGAATGATGTTTCCACCTCCATGCTTCACGGTTGGATGGTGTTCTTGGGGTTGTACTCATCCTTCTTCTTCCTCCAAACACGTCGAGTGGAGTTTAGACAAAAAGCTCAATTTTGTCTCATCAGACCACATGACCTTCCCCCATCTTCCTCTGGATCATCCAGATGGTCATGGCAAACTTCAGACGGGCCTGGACATGCCCTGGCTTGAGCAGGGGGACCTTGCGTGCGCTGCAGTATTTTAATCCATGACGGCATAGTGTGTTACTAATGGTTTTCTTTGAGACTGTGGTCCCAGCTCTCTTCAGGTCATTGACCAGGTCCTGCTGTGTAGTTCTGGGCTGATCCTCACCTTCCTCATGATCATTGATGCCCACGAGGTGAGATCTTGCATGGAGCCCCAGACCGAGGATGATTGACAGTCATCTTGAACTTTCCATTTTCTAATAATTGCGCCAACAGTTGTTGCCTTCTCACCAAGCTGCTTGCCTATTGTCCTGTAGCCCATCCCAGCTCTGTGCAGGTCTACAATTTATCCCTGATGTCCTTACACAGCTCTCTGTCTTGGCCATTGTGGGGAGAGGTGGAGTCTGTTTGATTGAGTGTGTGGACAGGTGTCTTATATACAGGTAACGAGTTCAAACAGGTGCAGTTAATACAGGTAATGAGTGGAGAACAGGAGGGCTCTAAAGAAAACTAACAGGTCTGTGAGAGCCGGATTCTACTGGTTGGAGGTGATCAAATAACTTATGTCTTGCAATAAAATGCAAATTAATTACTTAAAAACATACAATGATTTTCAGGATTTTTGTTAGATTCCTTCTCACAGTTGAAGTGTATATGATAAAATTACAGACCTCTACATGCTTGTAAGTAGGAAAACCTGCAAAATCGGCAGTGTATCAATACATTGTTTCCCCACTGTATATATGTGAGCTGATGAGTAAATTAGTCTAGCGCTAAGTGGAGCTGTTGAGGGGTAAATGAGTCTAGCTCTAGTGGAGCTGATGAGGGGTAAATGAGTCTAGCTCTATAGTGAAGCTGATGAGGGGTAAATGAGTCTAGCTCTAGTGGAGCTGATGGGGTAAATGAGTCTAGCCTAGTGGAGCTGATGAGGGGTAATGAGTCTAGCTCTAGTGGAGCTGTATGAGGGGTAAATGAGTCTAGCTCTAGTGGAGCTGTATGAGGGGTAAATGAGTCTAGCACTAGTGGAGCTGATGAGGGGTAATGAGTCTAGTCTAGTGGAGCGTATGAGGGGTAAATGAGTCTAGCCTAGTGGAGCTGATGAGGGGTAAATGAGTCTAGCTCTAGTGGAGCTGTATGAGGGGTAAATGAGTCTAGCGCTAGTGGAGCTGTATAGGGGTAAATGAGTCTAGCTCTAGTGAGCTGTATGAGGGGTAAATGAGTCTAGCTCTAGTGGAGCTGTATGAGGGGTAAATGAGTATCAGCGCTAGTGGAGCTGATGAGGGGTAAATGAGTCTAGGCTAGTGGAGCTGTATGAGGGTAAATGAGTCTAGCGCTAGTGAGCTGATGAGGGTAAATGAGTTGCTACCTAGTGGAGCTGATGAGAGGGGTAAATGAGTCTAGCGCTAGTGAGCTGTATGAGGGAAATGAGTCTAGTCTAGTGGAGCTGTGAGGGGTAAATGAGTCTAGCTTAGTGGAGCTGATGAGGGGTAAATGAGATCTAGCGCTAGTGGAGGTATGAGAGGGTAAATGAGTCTAGCTCTAGGGAGCTGTATGAGGGGTAAATGAGTCTAGCTCTAGTGGAGCTGTATGGGGGAAATGAGTCTAGCGCTAGTGGAGCTGTATGAGGGGTAAATGAGTCTAGCTCTAGTGGAGCTGATGAGGGGTAAATGAGTCTAGCGCTAGTGGAGCTGTATGAGGGGTAAATGAGTCTAGCTCTAGTGGAGCTGGATGAGGGGTAAATGACTCAGCGCTAGTGAGCTGTATGGGGGTAAATGAGTCTAGCTCTAGTGGAGCTGATGAGGGTAAATGAGTCTCTGTAGTGAGCTGATGAGGGGTAAATGAGTCTAGCGCTAGTGGAGCTGTATGAGGGGTAAATAGTCTAGCGCTAGTGGAGCGTATGAGAGTAATGAGTGCTCTAGTAGAGCTATGAGGGGTAATGAGTCTAGCCGCTAGTGGAGCTGATGAGGGGTAAATGAGTCTAGCGCTAGTGGAGCTGATGGGTAAATGAGTCTAGCGCTAGTGGAGCTGATGAGGGGTAAATGAGTCTAGCGCTGTAGAGCTGTATGTGGGGGTAAATGAGTCTAGCGCTAGTGGAGCTGATGAGGGGGAAATGAGTCTAGCGCTAGTGGAGCTGATTAGGGGTAAATGAGTCTAGCGCTAGTGGAGCTGTATGAGGGGTAAATGAGTCTACTAGTGGAGCTGATGAGGGTAAATGAGTCTAGCGCTAGTGGAGCTGATGAGAGGGTAAATGAGGTCTAGCGAGTCGCTAGCTGTTTAGTGCGAAGGGTTTCTATGGCTGTGGACTGATGAGGGGTAAATAGAGTCTAGCTCTAGTGGAGCTGATGAGGGGTAAATGAGTCTAGCTATGTGGAGCTGTATGAGGGGTAAATGAGTTCATGCGCTAGCTGAGAGCTGTATGAGGGGTAAATGAGTCTAGCTCTAGTGGAGCTGATGAGGGGTAAATGGTCTAGCGCTAGTGAGCTGTATGAGGATAATGAGTCTAGCCTAGTGGAGCTGATGAGGGGTAAATGAGTTCAGCGCTAGTGAAGCTGAGGGGTAAATGAGTCTAGCTCTAGTGGAGCTGATGAGGGTAAATGAGTCTATGCGCTAGTGGAGCTGATGAGGGGTAAATGAGTCTAGCTCTAGTGAGCTGATGAGGGGTAAATGAGTCTAGCTCTAGTGGAGCTGATGAGGGTAAATGAGTCTAGCGCTAGTGGAGCTGTATGAGGGTAAATGAGTCTAGCGCTAGTGGAGCTATGAGGGTAAATGAGTCTAGCGCTAGTGGAGCTGATGAGGGGTAAATGAGTCTAGCTAGTGGAGCTGATGAGGGGTAAATGAGTCTAGCGCTAGTGGAGCGTATGAGGGGTAAATGAGTCTAGCGCTAGTGAAGCTTCTATGAGGGGTAATGAGTCTAGTCTTAGTGGAGCTGTATGAGGGGTAAATGAGTCTAGTCTAGTGGAGCTGATGAGGGGTAAAATGAGTCTAGCGCTAGTGAGCTGATGAGGGGTAAATGAGTCTAGCTAGTGGAGCTGATGAGGGGTAAATGAGTCTAGCGCTCAGTGAGCTGATGAGGGTAAAGAGTCTAGCGCTAGCTGGAGCTGATGAGGGTAAATGAGTCTAGCTCTAGTGGAGCTTGAGGGTAAATGAGTCTAGCTAGTGGAGCTGTATGGGGTAAATGAGTCTAGCGCTAGTGAAGCTGATGAGGGGTAAATGAGTCTAGCTCTAGTGGAGCTGATGAGGGGTAAATGAGTCTAGCGCTAGTGGAGCTGTATGAGGGGTAAATGAGTCTAGCGCTAGTGAAGCTGATGAGGGGTAAATGAGTCTAGCTCTAGTGGAGCTGATGAGGGGTAAATGAGTCTAGCCTAGTGGAGCTGATGAGGGGTAAATGAGTCTAGCTCTAGTGGAGCTGATGAGGGGTAAATGAGTCTAGCGCTAGGAGCTGATGAGGGGTAAATGAGTCTAGCGCTAGTGAAGCTGATGAGGGTAAATGAGTCTAGCTCTAGTGGAGCTGATGAGGGGTAAATGAGTCTAGCGCTAGTGAGCTGATGAGGGGTAAATGAGTCTAGGCTTAGTGGAGCTGATGAGGGTAAGAGTCTAGCGCTAGTGAGCTGATGAGGGTAAATGAGTCTAGCGCTAGTGAGCTGATGAGGGGTAATGAGTCTAGCTCTAGTGGAGCTGATGAGGGGTAATGAGTCTAGCGCTAGTGAGCTGTATGAGGGTAAATGAGTCTAGCGCTAGTGAAGCTGATGAGGGGTAAATGAGTCTAGCCTAGTGAACTGGATGAGGGGTAAATGAGTCTAGCCTAGTGGAGCTGATGAGGGGTAAATGAGTCTAGCCTAGTGGAGCTGATGAGGGGTAAATGAGGTCTAGCGCTAGTGGAGCTGTATAGAGGGGTAATGAGTCTAGCTAGTGAGCTGATGAGGGGTAAATGAGTCTAGCTCTAGTGGAGCTGTATGAGGGGTAAATGAGTCTAGCTAGTTGGAGCTTGAATGAGGGGTAAATGAGTCTAGCTCTAGTGGAGCTGATGAGGGGTAAAGAGTCTAGCTCTAGTGGAGCTGTATGAGGGGGTAAATGAGCTAGCGCTAGTGGAGCTGATGAGGGTAAATGAGTCTAGCGCTAGTGAGCTGTGATGGGGTAAATGAGTCTAGCTCTAGTGGAGCTGATATGAGGGTAAATGAGTCTAGCTCTAGTGGACTGATGAGGGGTAAATGAGTCTAGCTCTATGGAAGCTGATGAGGGGTAAATGAGTCTAGCGCTAGTGGAGCTGTATGAGGGGTAAATGAGTCTAGCTCTAGTGGAGCTGTATGAGGGGTACATGAGTCTAGCTCTACTGGAGCTGTACACACCAGGGTCTTGAGTTTGGTGAAGGTGACAGAGGTACAGTTGAAGAGGTTGGGGGGCAGCCATCCCTTGTGTTCGTCACAGTGGCGAATAGCTGTGCCTGAGAGAGAAAGGGGAAATCTTCATAAAAGGAGAGGAACATGCTGGAAGGACCCGAGGCAAGTTTAAGTGCATAGTATAGTATATTCCATTATAGTATGGTAATTAGCTAAACTACTGAGATTCATCGTACCGATAGATCCCTTGGGACAGGGGACTGCTGCAGGGAGACCAAACTTAGTCCTGGGCCACCAGATCCCTGCCTCTATTGCCTGGGGACAACTGTCATAGATCACTGAGAGGGAAAGAGAGGGAGAGAAAGCGAGAGAGAGGAAAAGGGAGAGGGAGGGAGAAAGAGGAGAGAGAGCAGGAAAGCTGATAAAATGTATTGTCCAGGTGTAACTGTACACATGACATAGAATTTGCTTGGCACAAAAACACTTTAAAAGGCCATGTAATCACATTAATTTACAAAATCAGTGAACTAAATGAATCAGACTGGACTACAGATACATTTCTGAAGCATGTGACATTTGGTATTTCTTTACTGTCATGTGACGCATGTTAATGCTGACCTTCGCAGCCGTTGGGCGACACCTCAGCGAAGGGGTTGTCACAGTGGTCACACTGGCGCCCGATGACCCCTGGCTTACACTGGCACTGCCCGCTCTCCCTCTCACACGCCCGTGAGAAGGAGCCCACTGGGTAACACTCACATAGCAGACACACCTTGCTGCCCTCTGGACGGTAGTGGTTATCCTGAGAGCAGGGAGAGAGGGGTAGAGAGAGAGATAGAGGGGGAGGGAGAAGAAAAGGAAGGGAGGAAGTAAAAAATAATACCAGCCCACAGTGCAGTTTCACCCATCGCCCCTGTCCACTTAAAACATCCTGCCATTGAGACTCAGTAGTCAGCTGGCTCACCTTGCAGCGGCACTCCCCGCTTGTCTTGTTGCAGTCGGCATCGAAGCCCTTATCTGTCTGACAATCACAGGGACCACAGGTCTTATGTCCCCACCAACCCCTGGGACACGGCAGGTCAGTCCTGAGGAGGGCCACACATAGTCAGAAACACAACAGATACACAGATATATTCTTATAGTGTTCTTTATAGTGATATGGACCCAAACAACATAGTGATATGATCTGTGTATAGCAAAGATTAAGATGTTTTACTAACTTCTTCTCGCAATACTGGCCAAAGTAGTTGCTGGGACAGTCACAGGTGTAGCCATGGGAGGAGCTAACCTTCCTGGTGCAAGCTGATTGGTGCTCGCAGGGGTTTAGCGCACATACGTCTGTGCAGTTATCGCCATAGTAACCTGGCAGGTAAACAACACAATAGGAATTCATAAGTTATGTCTGGGCGGGATCAACGTAAGACTATATGGTCGTATAATAATTTGTAAAATCTAATGATGATGAAGATAACACTGATGATGGTTGGCAGACTGACCGGTGAGGCAGGTGCAGGAGTGGCTGTCCCAGTCATCACTGCAGTAGCTGTTGGAGGGGCAGGTGTTAGAGACACAGGGGTCTGGTACGCTGCAGCCCTGCTCCATGTTCACCCTCCTGGCCTGAGACATGCTGAGAGACACCGAGCTGGAGGAGGTCTCCCCCACACGCAGACCCTGAGGAACACACACACCAGGGAGAACGCACTCAGACACATGGACAGACAACACAGTACGTGTGTGTCGTCTGTGTGTGCGTGCGTGACAAGAGGTTAACGAACCTGCACACAGCCGCGGAAGCCATGCTGTATTTTCCCATCAGCCCCAGTGATGCCCCCGACACTCAGAGTCTTGACCTTCGCCCCCTTCAGTTTAGTATCCACTTCCATGCTGGCCTGGATTGGTAGATCAGATCACAAACAGATACAGTTTTTCTTTATTTTTTACTATTGTCTACATTGTAGAATAATAGTGAAGACATCAAAACTATGAAATAACACATATGGAATCATGTAGTAACCAAAAAAGTGTTAAACAAATAAAAACATTTTATATTTGAGATTCTTCAAAGTAGACACCCTTTGCTTTGATGACAGCTTTGCACACTTGGCATTCTCTCAACCAGCTTCATGAGGTAGTCACCTGGAATGCATTTCAATTAACAGGCGTGCCTTGCTAAAAGTTAATTTGTGGAATTTCTTTCCTTCTTAATGTGTTTGAGCCAATCAGTTGTGTTGTGACAAGGTAGGGGTGGTATACAGAAGATAGCCCTATTTTGGAAAAGACCAAGTCCATATTATGGCAAGAACAGCAAAGAGAAACGACAGTCCATCATTACTTTAAGACATGAAGGTCAGTCAATCTGGAAAATGTCATGAATTTTGAAGGTTTCTACCAGTGCAGTCACAAAAACCATCAAGCGCTATGATGAAACTGGCTCTCATGAGGACCGCCACAGAAAAGGAAGACCCAGATTTACCTCTGCTGCAGAGGATAAGTTCATTAGAGTTACCAGCCTCAGAAATCAGCAATTAACTACACCTCAGATTGCAGCCCCAAATAAATGAGTTCAAGTAACAGACATCTCAACATCAACTGTTCAGAGGAGACTGCGTGAATCAGGCCTGCATGGTCAAATTGCTGCAAAGAAACCATTACTAAAGGACACCAATATGAGGAAGAGACTTGCTTGGGCCAAGAAACAGGAGCAATGGACATTAGACCGGTGGAAATCCGTCCTTTGGTCTGATGAGTCCAAATTTGAGATTTTTGGTTCCAACCTCCGTGTCTTTGTGAGAGGTAGAGTAGGTGAACGGATAATCTCTACATGTGTGGTTCCCACCGTGAAGCATGGAGGAGGTGGTGTAATGGTGTGGGGGTGCTTTGCTGGTGACACTGTCAACAATTTATTTAGAATTCAAGGCACACTTAACCAGCACGGCTACCACAGCATTCTGCAGCGATACGCCATCCCATCTGGTTGGCACTTAGTGGGACTATCATTTGTTTTTCAACAGGACAATGACCCAAAACACACATCCATGCTGTGTAAGTGCTATTTGACCAAGAAGGAGAGTGATGAGTGCTGCATCAGATGACCTGGCCTCCACAATCACCCAACCTCAACCAAATTGAGATGGTTTGGGATGAATTGAACCGGAGAGTGAAGGAAAAGCAGCCAACAAGTGCTCAGAGTGTGGGAACAAGGCTATTGGAATAGCATTCCTCATGAAGCTGGTTGAGAGAATGTCAAGAGTGTACAAAGCTGTCAACAAGGCAAAGGGTGGCTACTTTGAAGAATCTAAAATCTAAAATATATTTTTGGGTTACTACATGATTCAATGTGTTATTTCATCGTTTTGATGTCTTCACTATTATTCTACAATGAAGAAAATAATAAAAAATAAAGCACAACCCTTGAATGAGTAGGTGTGTCCAAACTTTTGACTGGTACTGTACCTATTTAAATGTAATTAAAATTCCAAACCTACAGTCTGTCTTCTAACAGTGTCTCACCGTGTAGAGGCCATGGTCAAAGGAGAGCACAGCCTTGTGGCGGGGCTCGCCGCCCGGGATATCTTTCAGCTCCATCTGCACATGGTGCCAGTCTCCGTCATTCACTGTCACCTCCTCTACCTGGGACAGGGTGGAGTCCTCGCCCCTCTGCAGGCCCATCACCACACTGCCACCGCGCAGCTAGGGGAGGGAGAGAGAGAGGGGGTCGGGAGAGGATAGGATAGAGAGATATATGGGAGAGGATGGAATGGAATGAGAGAGGTGGGGCAAAGGATGGGAGAGAGGGGGACGTGAAGAGAGGTGAGGGAGGGCAGGAGAGAGAGAAAGACCTTTAGCATGCAAACATCACATGCTCACAGACAGAGAGCTTTTCTTCTCAGCATCCATATCAGATCATCTATGGTAATACAGTAGCTAAGAAAATAGCCCTGTTTTTTTTATTTTAAATGTACCAACTTTAAAATAGTTGCTGGACTGTTATACAACTTCAAAAAAAGCACCTGTCTAGACAAACAACAGCTGCTTTCTGAAAGGCCTGGGTATGGCAGCTCTCAGATCTCGGGATGAGGCGTTTGTTAGTTGGCAGGCTTCATCTCACATCTCATCAAATATTTAAAGTCATGCTGCTGCCCAGACAGCCAACAGGTGGAGCTTTACATCAACTAACCCACAGTCACTCTGTGTGAGCTGTTGGAATCATGCTGGAGTTACATGCTACAATGCACTAATCTATTCCAACACCATACTGAGGGGGAAAACACATGCATAATCTGATACAAAATGAGTGAAAGGAATTCCTATCAAAACTATTGGCTATGTTTGGCTATGTCTTTGCTTCAGATTGGATGAAATCCTGTATAATATGTATTATACTGTACGTAATGACATATGAAATGGCCTACAGTAAACACCTTTGCACCTGTGAGGTGTATTTGTAGTGCTGTTCTGTATTGTTGGGTAATGCTATTGAAGGTGTGTGCATATGCCAGATTGAGGAGGGCTGTACAGTATATTGTGATATGGCAGACCAGGCCTCTGCTGGCGTAAGACACTATAGGGTAGTAATAATAAAAATAATAATAAATAGAAAATACATTTATATAGTGCTTTTCAAAGGACTTAAAAGATGCATTACAGTTGTAGAAATGAAAAACAAGAAACACAAATCTAAACAAAACAATGCCAGGCAAAACAGAAAGAAGACAAAACAAAGTTGAGAGTAGGGCTTAAGGAAGGTGTGATGTGTGGTTGTGGTTGTGAGGAGGGTTTGTGGGTATGACTGTGTATGGCGAGACTATTAGATGTGTTTTCTCTGTACCTGTAGGGTGAGGTTGTGTGGGGTGAGAGTGTGTTTTCTCTGTACCTGTAGGGTGAGGTTGTGTCGGGTGAGAGTGTGTTTTCTCTGTACCTGTAGGGTGAGGTTGTGTGGGGTGAGAGTGTGTTTTCTCTGTACCTGTAGGGTGAGGTTGTGTGGGGTGGCAGAGAGATGAGGGACAGAAGAGAAGAGGGGGTGAGGGAAGCAGATAGAGAGAGGGGGAATCAGATAGAGAGGGGGGGGAATCAAGATAGAGAGAGGGGGGTGAGGAGAGAGGGGGGGTGAGGGCGGCAGATAGAGAGGGAGAGAGGAAAGTGAGGAGAGAGAGAGGGAGGGGGAGAACAAGAGAGAATGAGAAAGAGATAAATTGAGAGAGAGCGAGAATGAGGAAATGGCTGCTATTCAAAAGTAGGTGACATGTGACAGTGAGTCATTACCACTCTCACAGTAATATGTTCTGTGATCAAGTCTGAACAACCCAGCTCCAGTTACTGGTAGGGAGAGTATACACAATCTATGATTACACAGAAAACAAAGATGAGGGGTACAAAGCCAGCAGTGCTACACGTTACACCTAACCTTACGAAAAAACAAATTAAGACGTCAATGGAATAAAACCTTGGCACTCGCTGTATGGGAATAAAATAGTATGTGTGGCAATTTGAAACTAGATACCCCTGAATAAATCCTGTTCATATACAGAGCTAAATACCAGAGAAGATTCAACATGCCCCCTACTCTATTCACTAGTACTTGTGATGAGTGTTGGCTAGACAACGCTCAGGGGTGGGGGGTGTGTTCAGTGTTATGTGTCTGTGTATTTGACATGCAGTCTGAAGACAGCCATTCTGGCAGACAGGCACTAGTGTCACTTTTAGCTGGGTGTTAGACATGTTTTTTCTCTCTCATTACACAGCGGCAGAGATGCAAAACACGGCCGTCCATATTAATGACACAAATCAAGCCTGTCATTTGCACTAGAAAGAGCGAGTGAGGGAGAGAGGGAGAAAGAGAGAAACAGAGGACCCAGGGGAGAGAGGGAGAGAGGGAGAAAACAGAGGAACCCGGGATATGGAGAGAGGAAACAGAGGACCAGGGGATAGTGGGAGAGAGGGAGAAACAGAGGACCCAGGGGATAGTGGGAGAGAGGGAGAACAGAGGACCCAGGGGATAGTGGGAGAGAGGGAGAAACAGAGGACCCAGGGATAGTGGGAGAAAGGGAGAAACAGAGGACCCAGGGGATAGTGGAGAAAGAGAGAAACAAGGACCCAGAGAGGAAGAGGAGAAAGAGAGAAACAGAGAGGACCAGGGATAGTGGGGAGAGAGGGAGAAACAGAAGACCCAGGGGAGAGTGGAGAAAAGAGAGAAACAGAGGACCCGGGATAGTGGTGAGAGAGGAGAAACAGAGGACCCAGGGGATAGTGGGAGAGAGGGAGAAACAGAGGACCCAGGGAGAGAGGGAGAAAGGAGAAACAGAGACAGGGATAGTGGGAGAAGGAGAACAGAGACCCAGGGGTAGTGGAAGAGAGGAGAAACAGGACCCAGGGATAGTGGTGAGAGAGGAGAAACAGAGGACCAGGGATAGTGGGGAGAGAGGGAGAACAGAGGACCCAGGGATAGTGAGGAGAAGTGGAGAACAGAGGACCCAGGGGAGCAGAGGAGAAAGGGAGAAACAGAGGACCCAGGGATAGTGGAGAGAGGGAGAAACATAGGACCCAGGCGAGAGAGGGAGAAACAGAGGACCCAGGGGAGAGAGGGAGAAAGGGAGAAACAGAGACCCAGGGGATAGTGGTTGTGGTGCAGTCTGCACTAGAAAGAGCGAGTGAGGGAGAAGAAAGGGAAGAAAGGAGGGGAGGGAAAACAGAGGACCCAGGGAGAGAGGGAGAAACAGAGGACCCAGGGGAGAGAGGGAGACAGAGACCCAGGGAGAGAGGGAGAACAGAGGACCCAGGGGGAGAGGAGAAACAGAGACCCAGGGGAGAGAGGGAGAAACAGAGGACCCAGGGGAGAGAGGGAGAAAAAGACCAGGGAGGAGGCGAGAAACAGAGACCCAGGGGAGAGAGGAGAAACAGAGGACCAGGGAGAGAGGGAGAAACAGAGGACCCAGGGGCAGAGAGGGAGAAACAGAGACCCAGGGGAGAGAGGGAGAAACAGAGGACCCGGGGAGAGAGGAGAAACAGAGGACCCAGGGGAGAGAGGGAAGAGAGGGAGAAACAAGGACCAGGGGAGAGAGGGAAAGAGGGAGAAACAGAGGACCCAGGGGAGAGAGGGAGAAAGCAGGAACCCAGGGGGAGAGGGAGAAACAGAGGACCCAGGGAGGAGAGAGGGAGAAACAGAGGACCCAGGGGATAGAGGAGAAACAGAGGACCCAGGGGAGCAAGAGGGAGAAACAGAGGACCCAGGATGAGAGAGGGAGAAACAGAGACCCAGGGAGAGAGGAGAGAAACAGAGACCCAGGGGAGAAAGGGAGAAACAGAGGACCAGGGGATAGTGGGAGAAAAGAGAGAAACAGAGGACCCAGGGGAGAGAGAGAGAAACAGAGGACCCAGAAATGGAAGAGAGGAAAACAGAGGACCCAGGGGAGAGGGGAAGAAACAGAGGACCCAGGGGATAGTGGAGAGAAGAGAGAAAACAGAGGATCCCAAGGGTAGTGAGGAGAAAGAAGAA